>NC_068974.1:25128160-25433696 GCF_016808095.1 Vigna angularis | reverse complement strand
GCTAAGAAGTTTTTCAACCACTTAGCCTCATTACCAGTCATCTCAAGAGCAACAAACTCATATTCCATTGTTGATTTTGCATAATTGTTTGCTTGACTAATCTCTATGTAATTGCACCACCCCCAAGTGTGAATAAATAACCACTAGTGGATTTTGTCTCATCTGATTCAGAGATCCAGTTAGCATCACTGTACCCTTCTAGTAAGTAGGAAATCCACTATATTCAACGACATAATCCATTGAACCTCTTAAGTATCTCATTAGCCTAGTAAGTGCATCCCAATTTTCTTGATTTGAACATTGAGAGTACCTACTCAGTCTACCTACTGCATATGCAATATTGATAACAGTTGAAAAACTGTTATTTTTATGTTTAAAATTGATATCAAAAGTAACCTTTAAGACTTAGAAACTAGCTTGAAATCAAGCTTTTGCTTATGTTTTTGGAAATAAGAGAGTTGGACAAGTTTTACGCTTGATTTCCTTAATTTTTCAGGTTTTGAGATGAATTTGATGAAAGAAGTGAAGTGGAACAGAGATGGAATCAGAAAAGGACACAAAAAGTGCAAAAGAAGAGAAACCGCAAGTACCGCTCAGCGTCAATTATCGCTGAGCGGCACTCTCAAAGACCCGTTGGCACCGATGAGGGGAAGAATTGATCACGCGCTATTATCGCTGAGCGGTATTTATCGCTGAGCGCCACTTTTCTGGGCTTGGGCCTACTTTTCTGTATTTTTTAGAATATTAGATAAGGTTTTAGTTAACCTAGGTCAGTCATCTTTGGCTGGGACGAAGCAGAAACACACATTTTCACCCCTTGGAGGAGGATTTTGGATGCTAAGGCTCCTTTCTCACTTTCTAGGGCTCTATCTTTTCACTCTTTCATTGTATTTCATATAGTTTCACCATGAATATGGTGAACTAAACTTATTTTATTGTTGGGGAATCAATGTAAATCCTTAGAAACTCTCATGTAATGGAATTTGTTCTTTAAGATCCTTTATAAGATACATGCTTTCTTTCATTAATAGTTAGGGTTTTTCCTCTTTGCTCATAGCATGCATTGTTTAACTCATTCGATGTCATGATCTTTGGTTTTGTAGATATGGACACATACGGGGAAATCTAGATCTGGGGAATCTCTCCCAACAGTAGTATAAACCTAGACATAAGAGTATGATGGTTGGTTGCCTTTACGCTTCTGTTCACTATAATGCATGATTAATTGCTAGGGAGACAAGACATTGTAAAGTAGTGATTATGATTAGGCTTTCTTTGCCGAGACATCGGGTTTAACGTAATTTAGAGAGTGACATTAACATTAATGAAAAGAATGAGGAATTCCTTAATACATGAGACTGGATAGGATGAAATTGATAAACCCTAACAACATATTTATCCATATAATTCAAATCACGTGTTTTGTTTCTTCTTGCCCATTGATCAACACATGCATACATCTTTACTTTTCAGTATTTTGCATTGAAATCTCAAGTAATTGTTTGTACAAGTCTTAGCTAATAAATAAATTACATAACTGTCTAGGCCGTGAGTCCTTTGGGAAACGATACTTGGTCTTACCAGGTTTATTACTTGATACGATTCGGTTACACTTGCCAAGGGATTAACAAACATCAGGTCTAGAAAAGCTCATCAAGTGTAGTAAGTTCCCAATTATCTGGTCATACTGAGGATGAGATATAAACTCTCCTTTATTTTTCACTAATTTAGAATTAGCATCATAAGGGGCGTTCACTGATTTTAGGTCATAAAACCCAAACTTCTTAAGAAGTTTCTCAATGTATTTTTCTTGGGATAGTAATATATTGTTTCCCATTTTTATGATTCTAATACCTAAAATCACATTGGCTTCACCCATGTCTTTCATTTCAAAAATTGATCCTAGAAATAATTTAGTTCTAGTGACAATCTCATTGGATGTACCAAAGATTAGCATGCCATCCATACACAAGCATATAATGACATAATCACCATTTTCAGATTTAGAGTACACACATTTATCAACATCATTAGGTGAAAAACCATTATAAAGCAACACGTTATCAAGTTTTTTCATGCCATTGTTTTGGTGCTTGTTTCAACCCATACAAGGATTTTAAGAGTTTGCATACTTTATCCTCTTGACTAGGTACAACACACCCTTCATGTTGAGTCATATACATTTCGTCCTCCAAATCACCATTCAAAAAGGTTGTTTTAACATCCATTTGGTGTATTACTAGCTTATGGATAGCTGTTAGAGTTAACAACACTGGAATGGAGGAAATCCTAGTCACAATAACAAAAGTATCAAAGTAATCTATGTTGGTTTTTTGAGTAAAGTCTTTTGCTACTAATCTTGTCTTATATTTCTTTATGGATCCATCAGGGTGATACTTTTTCTTAAAGATGCACATACAACCAATGCATTTTGCTCCTTTAGGGAAATATACTAAAGTCTAAGTATTGTTTTTCTGAAATGATTCAATTTCAGTCCTAATGGCCTTATCCCACTGTTTTGCATCAAGAGCACTAGTAGCTTCTACAAAGCTTGTTGGATCATTATTAAGATAAGTATAAAAATCATCTCCAAAGGAAGTTTCCTTTGTTTTTTACTTCTTCTCAAATCATCATTCATGGTATCACTATTATTATTATTATCATCAACAGGTTGGGACATCTTACTAACCTTTAAGGGAAACACATGTTCAAAAAACTCAGCATTTTCGGTCTCCATTATAGAATTTCTCTCAAGTATGTTACTTTTAAGAACTATGTTCAACATAGCCTAAAAATGTAATTAGTGGTTTTAGAGCCTATTTTCCTTTTCTTAGGATCGGGTAACATCACTTTAGCTAGGCACCCCACACTCTTAGATATTTAAGGTTAGGTTAGTAGCCTTTACACAACTCATAAGGAGTTTTACCATTTTCTCATTGGATATTCTATTTTGTAAAAAACATGTAGTAAGCAAGGCTCCTTCCCAAAAGTTATTAGGTGCACCAGAACTAACAAGCATAACATTCATCATTTCCTTAAGAGTTGTATTCTTTCTCTCAGCTACTCCTTTAGACTCAGGTGAATATGGTGGCGTCACTTCATGGCTAATTCCTTCTTTAACATAAAATTCATTAAACAATACACACTCACCACCTTTATCATATTTAATCCTCTTATTTTATTATTTAGTTGATATTCTACTTATGCTTTATTGGTTAAAAATACATCAAAGGCTTCATCTTTATATTTGATTAAGTCAACTTTATTGTATCTAGAATAATCCATCTATAAAGGTCACAAAATAATTTTTACCTCCTCTAGACATGGTTTGTTTCAAATCAGCTAGATAGCATGACATAACCCTAACAGTTTAGTTTAACATTCTACAGAATAACATGTTTTCTTGGTATTTTAGATTCTACATATATCACATTTACTACTTTATTTATCATGCATATTAATTAATTCTAGTCTTTGTAATTTCAAAACATACGACGAATTCACATGTTCTAATCTAGAATGCCATATCATATGAGTCAACAAAATAAGCAGAAGAACTTAGTTCTTTCATATTTTCGGAAATATTCAGTATGAAGAGTTATTGATCACAATATCCCTTCCCTACAAAAACATTAATTTTTTTTCATAATGATCTTGTCGGACTCAAATGACACTATAACCTCCACTTTTCCCAATAGTGCTACAAAGACTAAATTAAATCTGATTGATGGCACATGTAGCACATCACTCAAGGCTAGAGTCTTTCCATATGTGAGCTTAAGAAAAACTTTCCCTTTTCCCAAAATAGAAGTGGTTCTGGAATCTCTGGGGTAGACGTCTTCTTCTCCATCCCTTACACTAGTGTAAGAGGTAAAGGCACTTTTGTTTTCACAGATATGCCTAGTAACACCATTGTCTACCACTCATTTGCTCACATTGGTAATTAGATTTACTTGAGAAATGACAGCAACAATAATGTCATCTTTTTCAGCTATATTTATTGTAGGAGGATTGTCGTTTCTTACTCTACGCTTGCATTATGGTGCATGATGACCTGACTTTCCACATACAAAACAATTTCCTTTAGATTCATTGGGTCGAGATTTAAGAAAATTATTTTTCTTTTTGTGATCAGGTTTGTGTTCGTACCTTTTGGGAGCAGGTTTTACTTCTACCATATTTTCTTTTGCAAATAAAGCTTTGGCCCTTGGAGTAGCCGACTCCTTCCTATTGGTATCTTCAATAATTATGTGTGTAATGAGTTTTGGAAGAGACATTTGTTTGTGTCTGTGTTTCAACTGTTGTTTGTAATCTGTCTAAGATGGCGACAATTTCTCGATCAAAAGTTTTGAAACATTCATCCGGTTGAAGAATATTCTCTGCTTTGATATCTTCGAGCAGCTTATTGTATTCATTGATTTGAGTTTTAATGTCCTTGTCTTCAATAATCTTCCAACGGTAGTAGTTTTCTATAACGAATCTTTGTCTAATGACATCTTCGGTAGTGTATTTGAGAATCAACGAGTCCCAAATGTCTTTTCATTCCTTGTAAGAATAATACACATCAAACAAATCGTTAGAAAGTGCACTAAGCAAAGTGTGTCGGCATACCATGTTCGCGTAAGTCCACTCTTCAAGTAGTTTTGAGTTTGAAGGAATATTGGGATTGACTTCGGAGATGCAAAAGCAGCAAGAATCCCATACATGTCTAAAAGGGTGGAGACACGTTCTTGCCAGTGCCGGAAGTTCTGTGCAAAGAAAACCTCGACTTTTGACACGTTCGAAAGTGATTTCGCGAAGACCATCCGAGTTCCAAAAACAATGGTTTGGCTCTCCGAAGTCATGTTGTTGATGTCAGTAATAAATCTTTAAGATTGTTGTAGAAAAACTGACAAAATCACGAATAATATTTCGTGAGGCGTGTAGTTTCATTGTCCTTAAGGTTGCAAACAAAACTGACTGTTTGCATCAGAACATTGGCCATAAAAAAGATGAACGTTGGAAATTTAATGTTAGAAAAGATGAACGTTGCACAACATTCTTTAGCAATAAATATTATACTGTTAACGTTCTTTTGCAATAACTCTTATATTGTACAACACCAGCAACCATGAGCTACATTGACCCGATTTCAATAACACAAATTCCTCATGAGACAAATTTAGTTGATGAGCATAATTTCAAGAGAAATTATTTTGATAATTAGACTTAATTAGTCGTTTGGTCATTAATTTAGTTGAAAAGTTTTAAGTTAGTCCCCGTTTAGCTTTTTGTTTCAATTGAGTCTTAATTTTGTTTTTTTTCTTTTAATTGAGTCCCAACTTTTGAAAAAATGACTCAATTAGGTCTTTTTCTAAAAAGAATTACAAAGGATATTAGTATAAGTTAAAGTAAGTGTCACATGTTAAGTGTCACGTGGTAAAGTATTGTTAACCACGTGTCAAAACTTGTGGTGTGAGACGGGTCTTTGACATGTGTAGTATGTGTCAAGGTCATTATCATGTGTCATTGTGTTGTGCTAAATTTAATCCTTGTATATGTCTCTTTAATTCAATTCAATACCATTTTTTTAGATAGACTAATGTCATTCCTCTTTTAATTCACAATAAAGTTATTATTTATATGAATGTTGTGGTGATATTTGATTTCAATTTTAATTTTTCATTAAATAGTTCCAGAATTATTTTTAAAGCATTTAAATTAATTAGTTTTAATCTTATAAAAATGGATTCATGACCCGTTAGTTTTAAATAATTACTTTGTAAATGAAACTTAAATTTATTTAATAAATCTAATACTATTTATATGATAAATAACAAAGTAACATCGAACTTAAAATAAAATAAAAATATTAAAAAGTTAATTTTTATTCTAAAATAAAAAAATAAAAATAAAAATAATATAATATGTTAAAATGTATATTTTAATAAAAATATCATTATAACATTTATACAAATAATAAAAATTGCTCTGAATTTGGAGAGAGATAATATTGTTCTATTTTGAACAAAAATTATACTAAATTGAACAAGAAAGATAAACAAAATTGAGTACAAGACAATCATTGTGACACATGGAACTCTCTTGTCGGGTGCTGTCCTATTGTGTGCCAGCATGCTACCACATGACATTGTCTTACCAAATGGCACTATTCTTCCACGTGGTGGTAACAATGCCATGTGACACATCATAGAACATAATAACATGCAGACATTTTTTTTTTTTGCAAAATAAAAAATTAAAAAGATCAAGAAAACTATAAATGGACACATGGCAATGACTTTAACTAACTTTATCGTCGTTTGTAATTTTACTTTTATAAAATGATCTAATTGAGTCAATTTTTAAAAAATTAGTGGTCAATTAAACAAAAAACTAAAATTGGAACTCAATTGAAACAAAATGCTAAGGGGAGACTAACTTGAAACTTCCCAACCGAACCATGGACTACGAGAGTAATTAAGTAATTAAACCTTATAATTAATATTTGTAATTGATCGTTTTGAAATACCTAAGTATATTTGACCACTAATCGATGACAAGATTCTTTGATCATAAATTTGGTTAGGGTTCTGATTCACAATTTGACTACTCATACTATCTAGTTCCACCAAGCTTTAGTGTTGCTTTTTACCAAATTATATGTTCGATAAGATCGATTGGTGGATGATAGGTGTAAACTTTACTTGTTTTTGTTGCTTAAATTGTTGTGCTTTTGAGTAAGTTTTAGTGTTAATTCTCATGAAAAGTATATAATTGTTGATATAAGTATAATTTTGACTGCTTAAATGTTTTTTTATGCTTTTGTTTGTTTATTTCGTAGTAGAATAAGGATTGGATACTATCAAAGACTTGGAGCGCGTCAATTGCCTGTCGGCATCGAGAAGTGGACGCTGTTTTCACGCCCGGGCGCGAAAGAGAGGGCGCCGGGCGCGAGAAAAAGGGTGCCAGGCGCGATTTTACACAGAGGCTCGAGCCCGGGCGCGAGAAAATGGGCGTCGGGCGCGACTTAGAAGGATGCGCAGACGCTCGTCGCCCAGTGAGCGGACGCTCGTCACATAGCGAGTGCACGCTGGTTCATAGCGAGCGGACGCTCGTTGACCAGAGAACGAACGCTCATCGAACAGCAAGCGGACGCTCGTCGCCCTGTGGACGCACAAGTGGACGCTCGTCCGAGGAATATCAATGGACGCTCGTCCAGCAAGTGGACGTTCGTCCAGAAAGTGACGCTCGTCTAGAAAATTGGACGCTCGTCCAGAAAATTGGACGTTCGCCCAACAAGAAGCCCGTGACTCAATTATTGGACCTTCTCTTTAAAAACAGATTCAGAGGCAGGGAGAAGGAGATCTGACGGGGAGGAAACCAGAGGTGACGCTGCAACTGCTGTCCAAGTGCTTCCATGGTGGAAAACCACCAATTTTCACCATCCAATCCATCATTTCTCTCTTCTATGATGTATATGTGTAGCTAAAACTCCATTTCACTGGGGTTGAGAGTAAATTTCTGAACTTCTATGTAATTTCTCTATTAATGCATGAACTTGTTTGAATTATGTGTTCTATCCTTATTATTCATGCCTATGATGGGAATCTGAGCTATTTGAACGGTTAAATCATTGGGAAATGTATGAGACCGCGGACCTAGGATAGAACTGCTAAAGGATTTCAAGTCCTAGACATAGGATGGAATTTTTAGTCATCTGTGACATTGTGTTTAAGGCAAATCTGATAACTGAATTAGCTAAGGGATTAGTAATTTAGTTTGAGTGATTATGAACTGTCATCTGAGGGATCAGAGGCTGCATGCGCCTAGGATGTCGATGCTTAATTTTAAGGAATTGTGTTAGTAGAAAATTACCCGAGTGATGAACTTGACATTCAACCCGAGTGAACTTTAATTTGACTGTTTTTACCACTTTAATTTCATTTGTATGCAAATCTTACTTTTGTTATAAAATTACGTTTAATAATCGCTAAATTGGTAAACTTTAACAATCTGTGAATCGAAACAAATCTCTTGGGAAAACGATTTCCGGACTTACCGGTTTATTACTTGTACGATTCGGTACGCTTGCCGAGGTCTCAACAAGTTTTTGGCGCCACTGCCGGGGATTTGTTTTTGTTTTCGTTGATTGTTTGTTGTTTATCTGGTTTAGTTGATTTTAGCTTTCTTTTTGTTTAAGTGTTATTGTGTTCGTATTTGAATTTTTGTGCATAATTGTTGTCATTTGTAGAAATTGTTTCTTTTTAGTTTGTGTTTTGTATGAGAAGCAGAGAACAGGTTGAAAATCTACTTTTTGATCTGGTAATTGAAAGAACTGCTCGAAGGAACAACAGTAGAAGAAGGATACAAAGTAGAGAATCCTCTGTTATCTGTGAAGAAATTCTGGACTTTTCATCTTGGCAAGAAAAAGAAGAAATGGAAGATAATCGTACTGGAGAAGGTTCTGGGCAAGGAAGACGTACTCTTGCAGATTATAATACTTTCTCAGGACCTCTGCACTTCAATAGTATTGCAAGACCAGTGGTGAATGCTGCTAACATGGAGATGAAGCCAACTCTTATTCATCTGGTGCAGAACAATCAGTTTCATGGATTATCCCACGAGAATCCATACACTCACTTGGCTACTTTCATGGAGATCTGTAATACAGTGAGGATTCACCAGGTTCCAGATGAAGGGATCCGACTCAACTTATTTCCATTCTCATTGGCTGGTAATGCAAAAATGTGGCTGAATTCTTTTCCAGAGAATAGTCTGACAGTCTGGGATGATGTAGTTGCAAAATTTTTGAATAAGTTCTTCCCTCAGTCCAAAGTCAATAAGGGGAAGCAGGAGATCTCTTCTTTTCAACAAGATGCTGATGATACTCTAGGTCAAGCATGGGATAGATTCGAAGGCCTACTGAGAAAAACCCCTACTCATGGATTTGATGAGCCTACAATGTTAAATCTGTTTCTTGGAGGGCTGAAATCTCAAACAAAGTTAATGTTAGATGCATCAGCTGGAGGTAGTATCAGATGGAAGACGCCTGAAGAAGCACATGATCTGATTGAAAATATGGCTGCAAATGATAATGAAGTTCAGAGTGAGAGAGCTCAATTTCAACAAAAAAGTGTTCTTCAACTTCAAACTCAAGATGCTTTACTAGCTCAGAACAAGATTATGACTCAGCAACTTGAGACATTAATGAAGAAGTTATCTGAACTACCTAAAGAACTGTAGAATGTTTCTCAATTTCAACATTAGATGGTTCAGAGTTGTCAATTGTGCGAAGGAGATCATAATAATGGTCAATGTGTAGTGCAAAGCATGTCTCATGAAGAAGTACATTATATGGGAAATCAAGGTCTTCAGACAAACTATGATCAACGTCAAAGTTTTAATCAAGGATGGAGACCTCATCCGAGTATGGGACAAGCTGTTCCTTTCAACAGACCACCTCCACAGAACTTTCAGCAACAACCTTCTCTGACAGAAAGAACTTCAAAACTGGAAGAAACTCTTCAACAGTTTATGCAGGTATCAATTTCCAACCATAAAAGTACAGAAGCCTCACTTAGGAATTTGGAGATTCAGGTGGGTCAATTAGCTAAAAAGTTGGAAGAAAAACCAGAGAAGGACTTTGGGGCAAACACTGAAGTAAATCCAAAGGAAGAATGCAATGTTATTACTACAAGATCAGGAAGAATTCTGGAAGAAAGAGAGAATGAGAAAAAAGTGAGTGAAGAAAAAGATGAGATGAGTAAAAAGGGAGATGAAGAAGAAGAGAAAGAGGATAGAGAAAGTGAAAAAGCGAGAGAGGGAGAGAAAAAGAAAGAACAGATGTATGAGAAACCTCTTCCATATCCAAAGGTTTTCTCTAGAAACGAGAAGGAAAAACAGTTCAAGAGTTTCATTGATATTTTCAAGAAGTTGGAAATCAAGATGCCCTTCTCAGAAGCACTGAAACAAATACCTGCTTACTCGAAATTCATGAAAGATTTGCTCACAAAGAAGAGAAAGTATATTGAGGAAGAAACTATAGAAGTACAGGGCCAGTGCAGTGCTATCATTCAGAAGTTGCTTCCACCAAAGTTTAAAGATCCAGGCAGTTTTACAATTCCATGCATCATTGGTAAATTGGCTATTAGGAAGGTGTTAATTGATCTTGGAGCCAGCATCAATCTTATGCCTCTGTCAATGTTTAAGAAGATTGGAGAATTAGAGTTGAAGCCCACACGCATGACTCTACAATTGGCAGACAGATCAATCAAATATTCGCATGGAGTAGTAGAAGATGTTCTGGTAAAGGTAGACAAATTCTTATTTCCAGTGGATTTTGTTGTCATGGAAATGGAAGAAGATACATAAATTCCTTTGATTTTGGGAAGGCCATTCATGAAGACTGCTCGAGTATTGATTGATGTTGATGATGGAAAGCTTAAATTGAGAGTTGAGAATGAAGAAGTAAATTTCAATGTTTTTGAAGCAATGTCTCACCCAAATGATGAAGATACATGCTTTCAAACTGATGAGCTTGAGGAAGTCTGCATGATGGCACAGAAGATGATGCATATATCATCACCTCTTGAAAGAACTCTTGTTGATACTTGTGAATTTTTACTTGTAGATGAAGAGAAATTAATTGATGAATGTATACAGAGTCTAGATGCTTTGAAGGAGATTCCATCTGATGAAGAAGAGAAAAAAGAAAAGAAGCTAGACTTGAAGTTGCTACTTTCACATTTGAAGTATGCTTTTCTTGACAAAGATGACAATAAACCTGTGATCATCAACAATGCTTTATCCACTATGGAGGGAAAAAAGTTAATTGAATTCTTGAAAGTGGACAAAGGAGCTGTAGGTTGGTCAAATTCTGATCTGAAAGGAATAATTCCTTCTTCTTATTCCATGCATATAATATTCATGAAGGATGATTTCAAACCATTGGCTCAACCACAGAGAGCTTCTTAGTGTCAAGCTAAAGACGTTAAACAAGCGCTTACTGGGAGGCAACCCAGCTTTCTAACTCTATCTATTTATGTTTTCAGTTCTTTTGGTTGTGTGGATTGAATCTGAATCTGTTTGGTTGTGTGGATTGAATTGTGTTTCTGCACTGATTTGATTGTGAAATGTGTGTTTGAATTTTGATTTTGAGTTTTGAATTTTGTCCATGACAACTGGCATGATTGTGAGATTGTTATTGCAAAATCTGAGTTTAGAACTTGTGTTATGATTATAAATGATTTGTTCTTGAATCTGAGTGATTGTGACCCAGAAGTTGAATATCTGAGTGTACCGAGAAAGCTTTGAGAGCAAGTGAGAAGTTGTTGTTGCTATGAATTCAGTTTTTGCATAATTCTTATTAATACAGATGCATTCTGGTTTAGAAATGAGAAAGGCAATTGTTTGTTGTTGAAATTAACTACTTGGCCAGATGACTACCCTTATGTGAATATTCATCCTTTGTTATCCTGTTTGAGCCTTATATATTTATTTTGTGAACCCTGAGCTTATTACAGAATAATCTACCTTATCCAACACTCTAGAAGAAGAGAACAAGAAGAATATTTGTCAAGAGATAAGTAGAAATTAAGTTTGGGGGAAATTATAATCAGTTGAGTCTTAAACTGATGGAAAACAATGTATGAAAGAAAAAATAAAAAAAAATTATTATTTCAATGCATTATGTGATGAATGAAGAGGTAGTTGATAAATAAGTTTCAATATTGTTATGTTCTTGTTCTCCTCTTCTTTACTTTTGTTTTGTTTCCCTGTAAAACCATGTTTCTTCTAGCCAAGCCAAGTTATAACCTGAGAAAGTCCTTTTGATTTAAATCAAAATGTGTGAATTGTTTATGAGATGACTTGCAAAAGTTGATGAAGTAGTTTATGACACTCTGAGCGTGAATTAGAGTGTAAACACTTGCAGGTGGAGGTAAACACTGATTGAGCATATTTGTTTTATTCTTTTTCTGGTTGTCTTATCATTTTGGATTCAAGAACTTGTCAATATAGAAGTTATAACATTTGATCTGAATATTTGGAGGTGTAGGTACAATCCTTACTTTTGTGACAGAGATTATGTGATGGAATACTAATTGCTTTGTTGGGTTCGTTTTTCTATTGTTTTTGTTTATTTTCATGAGGACATGAAAATATATAAGTTTGGGAGAGTTTGATAGGTGTAAACTTTACTTGTTTTTGTTGCTTAAATTGTTGTGCTTTTGAGTAAGTTTTAGTGTTAATTCTCATGAAAAGTATATAATTGTTGATATAAGTATAATTTTGACTGTTTAAATGTTTTTTGATGCTTTTGTTTGTTTATTTCGTAGTAGAATAAGGATTGGATACTATCAAAGACTTGAAGCACGTCAATTGCCTGTCGGCATCGAGAAGTGGACGCTGTTTTCACGCCCGGGCGTGAAAGAGAGGGCGCCGGGCGCGATTTTACACAAAGGCTCGCGCCCGGGCGCGACTTAGAAGGATGCGCGGACGCTCGTCGCCCAGTGAGCGGACGCTCGTCACATAGCGAGCGCACGCTGGTTCATAGCGAGCGGACGCTCGTTGACCAGAGAACGAACGCTCATCGAACAGCAAGCGGACACTCGTCGCCCTGTGGACGCACAAGTGGACGCTCGTCCAAGGAATATCAGTGGACGCTCGTCCAGCAAGTGGACGCTCGTCCAGAAAGTGACGCTCGTCCAGAAAATTGGACACTCGTCCAGAAAATTGGACGCTCATCAAGAAAATTGGACGTTTGCCCAACAAGAAGCCCGTGACTCAATTATTGGACCTTTTCTTTAAAAACAGATTCAGAGGCAGGGAGAAGGAGATCTGACGGGGAGGAAACCAGAGGTGACGCTGCAGCTGCTGTCCAAGTGCTTCCATGGTGGAAAACCACCAATTTTCACCATCCAATCCATCATTTCTCTCTTCTATGATGTATATGTGTAGCTAAAACTCCATTTCACTGGGGTTGAGAGTAAATTTCTGAACTTCTATGTAATTTCTCTATTAATGCATGAACTTGTTTGAATTATGTGTTCTATCCTTATTATTCATGCCTATGATGGGAATCTGAGCTATTTGAACGGTTAAATCATTGGGAAATGTATGAGACCGCGGACCTAGGATAGAACTGCTAAAGGATTTCAAGTCCTAGACATAGGATGGAATTTTTAGTCATCTGTGACATTGTGTTTAAGGCAAATCTGATAACTGAATTAGCTAAGGGATTAGTAATTTAGTTTGAGTGATTATGAACTGTCATCTGAGGGATTAGAGGCTGCATGCGCCTAGGATGTCGATGCTTAATTTTAAGGAATTGTGTTAGTAGAAAATTACCCGAGTGATGAACTTGAATTTCAACCCGAGTGAACTTTAATTTGACTGTTTTTACCACTTTAATTTCATTTGTATGCAAATCTTATTTTTGTTATAAAATGACGTTTAATAATCGCTAAATTGGTAAACTTTAACAATCTGTGAATCGAAACAAATCTCTTGGGAAAACGATTTCCGGACTTACCGGTTTATTACTTGTACGATTCGGTACGCTTGCCGAGGTCTCAACAAGTTTTTGGCGCCACTGCCGGGGATTTGTTTTTGTTTTCGTTGATTGTTTGTTGTTTATCTGGTTTAGTTGATTTTAGCTTTCTTTTTGTTTAAGTGTTATTGTGTTCGTATTTGAATTTTTGTGCATAATTGTTGTCATTTGTAGAAATTGTTTCTTTTTAGTTTGTGTTTTGTATGAGAAGCAGAGAACAGGTTGAAAATCTACTTTTTGATCTGGTAATTGAAAGAACTGCTCGAAGGAACAACAGTAGAAGAAGGATACAAAGTAGAGAATCCTCTGTTATCTGTGAAGAAATTCTGGACTTTTCATCTTGGCAAGAAAAAGAAGAAATGGAAGATAATCGTACTGGAGAAGGTTCTGGGCAAGGAAGACGTACTCTTGCAGATTATAATACTTTCTCAGGACCTCTGCACTTCAATAGTATTGCAAGACCAGTGGTGAATGCTGCTAACATGGAGATGAAGCCAACTCTTATTCATCTGGTGCAGAACAATCAGTTTCATGGATTATCCCACGAGAATCCATACACTCACTTGGCTACTTTCATGGAGATCTGTAATACAGTGAGGATTCACCAGGTTCCAGATGAAGGGATCCGACTCAACTTATTTCCATTCTCATTGGCTGGTAATGCAAAAATGTGGCTGAATTCTTTTCCAGAGAATAGTCTGACAGTCTGGGATGATGTAGTTGCAAAATTTTTGAATAAGTTCTTCCCTCAGTCCAAAGTCAATAAGGGGAAGCAGGAGATCTCTTCTTTTCAAAAAGATGCTGATGATACTCTAGGTCAAGCATGGGATAGATTCGAAGGCCTACTGAGAAAAACCCCTACTCATGGATTTGATGAGCCTACAATGTTAAATCTGTTTCTTGGAGGGCTGAAATCTCAAACAAAGTTAATGTTAGATGCATCAGCTGGAGGTAGTATCAGATGGAAGACGCCTGAAGAAGCACATGATCTGATTGAAAATATGGCTGCAAATGATAATGAAGTTCAGAGTGAGAGAGCTCAATTTCAACAAAAAAGTGTTCTTCAACTTCAAACTCAAGATGCTTTACTAGCTCAGAACAAGATTATGACTCAGCAACTTGAGACATTAATGAAGAAGATATCCGAGTGATGAACTTGAATTTCAACCCCAGTGAACTTTAATTTGACTATTTTTACCACTTTAATTTCATCTGTATGCAAATCTTACTTTTGTTATAAAATTACGTTTAATAATCGCTGAATTGGTAAACTTTAACAATCTGTGAATCGAAACAAATCTCTTGGGAAAACGATTTCCGGACTTACCGGTTTATTACTTGTACGATTCGGTACGCTTGCCGAGGTCTCAACAGTGGACATCCCACAACTTGTGTTATGCAACAAAAATGATTGATATTTAACTTGTCACCCATAGGAGACAATATAAATAATGAAATAGAAAAAAAACATTCCCATAAAAGAAATCAACACACATTAGAATATATTTTCGTGGAAAAATATTATCTTTAACATACAAATTGGATACACAATTTAAAAATTAAGCAAAAAAAGGTTATACACTTAATAAATGTTTTTAACAAAAACTTTAATAAGTAAAGGATGTAAAGGGGGCACAAGGAAATAAAATAAAATAAGAAATTTTGTTATTTAGAACAAAAAATGACATGCGGTTAATAAGATAACATGCGATAAGAGTAATATCATCCTAAAAATGTTGAGGAACTTCACCATGAAAAAGTGTGCAAGTTATTTCAGCAAGACACATCTAATCTTGCGCTCAGTCCCCTCATTTTATTGAGGTGTATAAGCACATGTGTTGAGACAAAATCATCTAGAGAAACTAGATTGTCTAACAACTCATGTTTTGAAGCTTACCAAACAACAACAAAATAATGATTAAAAGATATAATGTTTGAACAATTGGTTATTCTAAGGGACTTTGTTGGATGAAACATGTGTCTATCAGATATAATAATATATCCAGTAAAGATATTGGTTATAAGTAATACAATATCTGGTGTAAATTATGTCTGAATGAAAGTAGTGTCTAATACAATAGAAATCTAATTTATGTGAATGCTAAGCTAAACGCTAATGCTTAAAAGTTTAACATACAAAAGTGGTGTGCTACCAAGTGTTTGATAGAATGCATTAAGCGCTCCCAAGGCTAAAGACGTAATGAAGACCAAACACTGTAGAACTCTTAAGAGAGTCTTTAATCATCATTGCGCTTAAAAAAATGATAAGGCATTTGAGCATAAAGTTATGCTAAACATTGCTAGAGAATATATTTATTCCTAGACGAGGTTATGAAACAAAAGGCTTAAAAGATCATATCATAACATACCAAACACTTTGTCTTCGAACAATGCATTTATCAAAACGTGTTGAGATGTGACAAATATTTTGAATAGGCAACGTGCTTAACGATCATAAACGCTTAAAACATTTAATGTTGTACGGAAAAGTTCCTCTTTCCTTGTATGCTTTATTCTTGTTATCTGCGTAGGTAATGTTAATACTAAATCTTTATTCAGAAGTGCTACACAAAGGACATATAGACATTGAGAGATAACAAGACATTCTTAGGATGTTTCCTCAAGCTTTGCACCAAAAGACCGTACAAGCTCCATTTGAATTAAAGTAGTGATAAACCACTATCACGCTGCAATGTAGACCTGAGTCTGATTTGTTACCTAGAAAGGCAAATCTACAAGTAAACTTTGTGTCCAACAGTCATTTCTTAAGGAAGTTATATAACGAAGATCCACTGAAGAGAAGATGTTGATAAAGTTGAGGGAGATGAAAATAGAATAGATAAAAAGAAAGGGAGGAAGGGAGCATGCTCAAGAAAGATCATTAAACATTGTCTATACTCTACCTTAAGCATATAATGTCTGATTCTCTTCAACCTTGGAGGAAGAATCTTATATGCTTACAAATTGTACCATATTATATTGATGCTCTCCTTGAGAGTTATTCGAATTTGTATTTGTAAACAAACACCGAATGTGATTGTATTAAATTATTGCATT
Source organism: Vigna angularis (assembly GCF_016808095.1). NCBI lineage: Eukaryota > Viridiplantae > Streptophyta > Magnoliopsida > Fabales > Fabaceae > Vigna > Vigna angularis. The sequence goes on along the minus strand of NC_068974.1, from coordinate 25,417,108 downwards.
GAGTAGAATGTTCTAGTGAGGATTGACTAGTGTAGCAGGAGTGATTGATAATACTCGTTTTTTTGTATTAGGAGTGGTTTAGAATACTCAACAAGTCAGGTTGTCTAAAGAGACTAGGAGTGGTTTAGAATACTCAGAACTAGTTAGGTTGACTAGGGGAACCAATAGTGGTTTGATAATACTTGTAACCAAGAGTGAGTTATACTTGATTGTAATCTTGGATAAGATTAATAGAACCCTTTAAGAGTTCTTAAGGGAGACTGGACGTAGCTTAGGTTGAGTGAACTAGTAAAAAAATATTTGTGTCTTTACTTATTCTATTTTAAATGTTTTCCTAAATGCTCTATTATATTTGCACACGTCTAACTATTGTTATAGATCATCTAACAACAACAATAGTTGATATGCATTTTCTTGCGAATGTTTTTAAAAACACTATTCAAACCCGCCCCTTTCTAGTGTTTTCCTGTACTTCAACATGAAGCTTGATGAAGAATCCCACGAGAAGACATAAAATGTTTAAAAGAATGGGAAAGGTATTCACGTCCATTATCACATCTCAAAGTTCGAATCGAGATCCTAAGCTATGTTTTAATTTCATTATAAAAGGATTGAAATATAGAAAATATCTCAAAACAATTTTTCACTAAAAACAAAGTTCATATGGAATAATCATTAATAAAATTAACAAAATACTGAAAACCTAAATTAAACTTAACACAACTATGTCCCTAAATGTCATAATGCACTAATACAAAAGGTGACAAAGCAAATTTTGACATGACTTACAACAAATTAGATAAATTGGACAAACTAGAACAAGACTGGGATTACTTAACTGGGCATGAAGAAGAGATAGAGACTCCATAATTTTTCCAACATATGTGTCGAAGGGTGGAGAAGATATTGGCCATGAAACTCACATCTAGTGAAATTATTTGTCTTGTACTCTGGTCTTATAAACACACAAAATTTTTGGTAAAATAAATAACAACCAAGAGAACAAGTTAGGATACTAATGGATAATAAGTTAAAAGGGGACCTTGGGACATGAAGAACAATATCAATGGTTAAAGATAGGAAAATATTAACAATACCAACACCATGAGATAAGACCCTAGACCCCATAAGCCATTGTAATTATAGGTAAATCATTTGGAGAGGATAAATAAGAAAATAATATTTGTTACCAATAATGTGATTTGTGGCACCTGATTTAAGAATCCAAAGTCTAAGAGAAGAAGGTTGAGTGTTAGGCCAACAAAAGATATACATGTGCATGCAACATAAGCAGTGGAACTAGAGTTTTGACGATTCTCATACCATTTGAGAAATTTATTAAAAAAAGAAAATTGGCCAACAATATTAGAAGTAGTAATGGAAGAAGCTATGGAGAGAGAAAAAATCCTAAAAGATTAAGGTTCTCCAACCAAGGCAACAAGCACATATCCTTAAAGAGAAGAATTAGTGTAGTTGATAGCTACCCAGATGATACCATCCTATCCAAGAAAGAGTATGATTGTTTCTTAATTTGATTCCTTTCATAGCATAAATAACGAAAATCATAGAAGAACAAAAAAAGAAGACAGAGATGGAGACACCATAACATAGAATATTGATGAATCCATGAAGATTCGCTACAAATATACCAAACTTTGATAAGAACCTATGTTCTATGACAAGAACCAAGAGAATCCTCTCTCAATGAATTAAAATTGAAATATTGACTATTGAAAGCTTTATGCTCTAGATACCATGTTGAATATTGTTGATGGATTGGCAAGTGTACCAAATAGCACAAGTAATATAAAATGGTAAGACCAAGTATCGTATCCCAGAGGACTCTCGACACTAAACAATTCTGTGATAACTCGATTAATTAAGACTTAAAAGAAACAAGATCATTGGTTTAAGATGCAAAGACAGAAAATTAAATATGAATGGAAATTGATCAATAGCAGAGTAACACAAAGATGAACAGATGTTGTTTAATATGAGATGAGTATGTTGTTGGGGTTAGATTTCACCAAGTTTCCTCTCATGTATATAAAAGTTCTTCTTTATGCATTAATGTTAACGTCACTCACTAAATCACCTAAACCCGATCCCTCGGTGAATAAGCCTATCCTTAATTATCAATTCATGCAATTCCTAGCATCCCCAGTAATTAAATGTGAAGATCAAGAGTTTAAGACAACCAAGACTCATACCCTCATCCCTAAGAAATATTACTCTTGGTAGAATTCAACAAGAACCTGAATTGTAAGGAACCTTCCGACACTCATGCAATTTATAGATCATGCGATGAATGAGTTAAACAAAGCATGTAATAAGCACAAATGAATTACTCTAACAATTAATGAAAAAGCATACATGATTAAGAATCAATTCAAATACATGAGAGTTACAAGCTTACATCATTCCCCAATAACAAATAAATTTTAGTTTCCCGTAGACATGGAGAAACTAGATGAATAATGGAAAAGCATGAGATAGTAAACCCTAAAAGTAGAGGATGGAAGCTCCCGCCTCCAGATCTGCCTTCAGAGAGTAGAAGAGTGTGCTATTGTGTTGCCCCCGCCAAAGATACTAAACCTAGAGCGCCTGGATCCTTTAAATAGAGTCGGAAAAGAGTAGAAATAGGGCCCGATCCAAAAGAGTCGAAATAAAGCAAAAACTAGGCCGGATCTGCGAATCTCGACGCTCAGGCGGCCTAGGAGGATGCCCGGGTGGAGGACGGTCCTCATGTAGGGCTTGAGCCTCTAGTTTGGAAGCCCAGGCTTCGGGATCCGACGCACAGGCGGCCTAGGAGGGCGCTTGGGCGGTGGACGTCATTTTTCCGAGGCTCAAGCCTCTAGATAGGGCGCCCAAGCTTCATGCAGTCCCTCCTTTTGATGCTTTTCTAGGCCTATATAAGCCTTTATAGGGAAACACATGCCCTAAGAATCATTTGACCATGTATTGTCGAAAAATGGTTGCTTACGCTCATGACGACAAATTACTTATCCATCTCTTTCAAGATGGTTTGGCTAAAGCGGCATTGAGTTGGTATACACATTTGAATTCCTTGCATATTCATTCTTGGGCAGATTTGGCAGATGCCTTTGTAAGGCGGTAGAAATACAACATGCATGTTCCACCGGACAGATTACAATTACACCACATGGCGAAGAAAGAGGAAGAGTCTTTTAAAGAATACGCGCAACGATGGAGAGAACTGGCAGCACAGGTTGAGCCACCTCTATATGATAAGGAGATGGTTGCAATGTTTGTGAGCACACTAAAACCACCTTTTTTATGAGCATATGATTGGCAATGTGTCTTCCAATTTCGCTGATATCATCATCATAGGCGAAAGGATCGAAATCGGACTGAAAAGTGGAAAAATTACATCTCAAGCCACTACTCCGAAGAAATCTATTTTTAATCCGGGAAAAAAAGAAGAAGGAGGGGTGCATGCGACGACATCAATGCCTGTGTGGGGAGCTCATACCCCCACTCGTAGCTATCCACCAAGCCCAAGCTACTCTCCCTATGTGAACAACACAGCGCCTGGTCCCCAAATTAAATCTCAACAGCCAGGATATTATCCACCACCACAGGCTTCGAATAATGCTTTGAGAGCAGGAGCTAGCATGGGTCCTGATCGGAATGTTGGTCATAATACTCATCATAGGAGGGACCCAGAGAAGAATTTCACTCCCATTCCTATGACGTACACAGAATTGTTACCTCATCTCTTAAAGAAGGGCTTGGCCAGTGTTCGTCCCATGAAACCCTTACAACCTCCATACCCTCATAATTATGATCCAAATGCAAGATGCAATTTTCACGGGGGAAGCCTTGGCCATTCGACATAAAGGTGCATGGGTCTTAAATTCAAAGTACAATCGCTAATTGATGCAGGATGGTTGAAGTTCCAAGAAGACAAACCTAGTATTAAGGTCAACCCCCTTGCCGAGTGATGAGTCAATATTTTCTTCACTTCACTTAGTTTATTGTACTAGAATTAATCAGGGAATTGTGCTTAAATGTCAAGTATTTTCCCGTTTTCACTGATTGTGATTAATTTGATCAGAAATTCTTATTTTACTTAATTTGAATTATCTGAGAATAATTATTTACATTATTGAGTGCAGGGAAAATTCTGTAAATATTTTAGGATATTTGGAAGAATATTTATTTACACACTGTGTTATCTAGTAGAAGCTGCATTAAATTAATCTGTGTGTTGATCCGTGGGAACTTGAGGTGGAATAATTTTATTTAAAGTTGGAAAGGTGGTGTCACGGTTTATAGCTCTTGGAAGATGACAATTGTACTGCCACATTTACTAAGTAAATGTCACGGCCATACCACCTTGGCCCATTGGAAAATTCAGCAAGCATCACATATTGAATGGAAGGCCACGGCAATATACACACAAGGAAAGGCAAATTGGAATTAGAGGAGGGGGCCACACATGGAATTAAACTCACGGCAGATTTCTAGCTAGCTAAGGAATCCTCTTTCTTACTTTTTAAATGGCATTGCATTTGGCATAAAAGAGAAGGGGCCACCACTTTGAAAGCCTACGTCCAAATGAAGGAGCTCCAAAATAATTCTATGCTTTTGATTCTTAAAACAAACACATGGCCCCATGGTGGACAAGTCATTTTGGCATGATATGGAACAAAACAAAAAGACCAAATGGAAGCCACCACATCCCTTTCTTTGCTGAACGTGATTTCAATTGGCTTCTTGGCCTTTGAAGAAAAAAAACACAAGGGACCACCACTCTTGCAAAAGCTCACGGCTTTTAACTTGGTGCAGAATTTTTGAAGTGCTTTTCCAATCAAAGCTCACGGCCCACATGCAAAAGAGAGTTGGATTTTTCAATTGATAAATGGAAGTGTTGCGGCATGAAGCACAAAGGCATGTTACAGCAAGATCTTCATTGCTGCAAAGTGAAGAGAAACAGCACGCCCAACACAAGACCTTCACGGTCCAGCAGCAAGGATGCAGCAACCCGTCCAGCCATCTCCAAGTCCAGCAGCCCCTCCGTTCTTCTCAAATACAGCAGCTTGGAGCTGGAGATGCACACACGGAAGAGAAGACAACCAAGCGTCCAAGGTTGGGCAGCAGCTAACATCCAAGGAGCTGGAGTGGTGTCACGGCCCTGGAAGAAGGTGAAGCATCCATAAAGAGAGTGTCCAGCCATTTGAAGGAAGAAGAGAAGCCATGGATGAATGAAAAGGAGATTTTAGAGTAGTTTAGGAGTAATGTAGGAAACACTCGGCCTCTCTTCCAGAGGCTGTGAATTTCCAATTTTTAAACAGTGCGCGTTTTAATTTCTGAAGCATGTAGTGTGTTACTATAATTTTTATTTTCACTGTCCAGGAATTTAATTTCAAGTATTGAATCTTTGATAAATTTCATTTTCAGTCAAGTGCTTTTATTTTTACTGTCTCTTTTATTTTACCATTTATTGTTTTATGCATCGATAAATTTTACCGTTTCTGCATATTTACTGTTCCATTTTTACCGTCTTTTACCGTTCAGTTTTTACCACCATTAAAATTTATTTCAGTATTTTTAATTCTGTTTTATTTAAATTCCAGTTGTAAATTTTATTTTCTGCACAAAACCAAAAATCACAAACAACCCCCCCCTTCGTGTAAAAAAATCTGAGACTGAACCGACACAAATTGGTCCTTGAGAGACGACCTAGGAGTCACTTCCTAGTTATACTGCATAATTTCGTGCAATCAAATTTGACGGGTTGCGACGCCCGTATCACCGAGCATGGGAATGCCTCAACAAATGCCATCGAGGTTGGACGACACAAGCTAGTAAGGAACGTAAGTGAAATTCGAAGCTCCAGAAAGATCATTTTTGAAAAGTTGGTAGGATTGGGTTTGCTAAGTGGCGAAAACAGTCTCGGAGAGGCATGTGGAATCCATCCAAGAACTGAACATGTCATTAATGAGTCTAATAAGTTTAGAAGTATTCTTCAAGATCTGATTGATAGAAGGTTCATACAAATATACTATGAGGATAAAGAAGGAGAAGTATTTGCACAGACTGGTGGAAAGCCCAATATGATTTTACGAGAACCATTAGTGATTCGTTTCACCAGAACCCCTCCTACACTCATGACACAAGGAAGGTCCTCTGTCGTTATCCATACATCTTCCCCTTTTTCCTATATCACTGTCCCATGGAAATATGACACGTGTGTGCTTGAGGAAGACTGTGACGAGCCAATCATTGAAAATATATCAGGCGTTGGCAGGATAACGAAAAGTGGATGGATCTTTTCACCGTCGCTTTTGACGAAGGAAGATGGGGAACTTTCAGAAGGAAAGATGAGGCCATCAGATAAGAGTTTTGAAGAGAAGAATGGTAAAGAAATTTCCGATGAAGAGGCGTGTGAATTCTTGAAGTTTATACAGCAAAGCGAATATAAAGTGGTGGATCAGTTGAAACGCATGCCAGCTAGGATCTCCCTCTTGGAATTACTCATGCATTCAACCTCGCATAGAAAGTTGTTAATAAAGGTACTCGGCGGGGCTCACGTAGAGCAGAATATTTCCTTGGACCAGTTCGAGGGGATTGTTAACAACATTACTACTAATGATTACCTCACCTTCACTGACGAAGAGATACCTGCTGAGGGAAGAGGGCACAATAAAGCCCTTTATATCTCTGTAAAATTCTTGGATCATGCCATATCATGCATTTTAATTGATAATGGTTCCTCCTTAAATGTAATGCCTAAGGTAACGCTGGAGAAAGAGGGATGTTATGGGAGCAAGAGGGATGTTATGGTTCCTCCTTGAATGGTTCCTCACTTGAAGCCAAGTACTATGATCGTAAGAGCTTTTGATGGGAGCAAGAGGGATGTTATGGGAGAGATAGATTTGTCAGTACAAGTTGGTCCTTGTGTTTTCCAGATAACCTTTCAGGTCATGGACATTCACCCAGCCTATAGTTGCTTGTTAGGTCGCCCTTGGATCAATTCGGCGGGAATGGTGCCCTCTACATTACATCAAAAACTAAAGTATGTCATCGATAATCAGCTGATCATAGTCTCGGGAGAAGAAGACTTCCTTGTAAGAGGGCCCTTGTCCACTCGTTATATCGAGGCTTGTTGAAATGTAATACTTTTTAAATAGCCTCAATGCTTTCCCGGAGCATTGGGGTTAATGCGTTACGGGTTGACACTTTCTTTTGTATTCAGTTTAACATTAAATTAAATTTGTTCTGTTGTTTATTGTTTCGTGTTTATCGTTTGTCCTAAAAAAAGAAATTTTCTTTAAACTCAAATAATGTAGATGTGACAATGAATGTTTTGAAAACAATAATGTTGATATCCCTAATTTTGAGCACCCTATCAATAATGTAAGACCCGTATAAATAAAATGATTTCTTACCTTAAGTATTTTATTTTGTGGTATTATATAATAAATTGTGGTGAAAAACAATGTTGAGAATTATTTAAGGAAGGGAAGAAAATTAAATTAATACTGGTTTCATAGTAAATTTCGAAAAAGTTGAAAGAGTATTAAAGTATAATTGTTTGCGCTATTATATCAACGGATGGGGCCTGGTCTAGTGGTTTATGTGAGTGTGCATGGGAGGGTGTGTGTGCTTGGTCTCAAGTTCAAACCCTCCTAAGATAAAAAAGGTTCTTAGCTCTTTTTAATTTCCACCTTGGCATGTGGTTTATGTGAGTGGAAGCTTATTGTCTAGTGAGGAAAGGAAACTTAAGAGCCTTTGGAAGCTAGCTTGAAATTGAGGTAAGGGGTTTAACTTGGGATATAACATAGTGTATGATGGGTAGAAGGTAACATTATAATGTTGTTGCATGTTTTCTTTCTTGTGTGTTGGGATTAAAGTTAACATGTTGAGGTATGTACTTTTCTTTTGGGTTTAAGTTTCATGTGTTGTTGCATGGAGAATGGGTATTCACATGTTCATTTTCGTTTTTCTACTATATGGGGTAGTTAATGAATTATACATGTTTATATTTTATGAAAAATTGGTGTTGTTGTGATGGGTATACATATTGGATGTATTGGGGTGTTGTTTGTGTATGAAAAAGTGTCATGGGTACCCTTTAAAATCATGTATATTTTGGTTCTTATTACCTTGCAAGAATTATATAATGTTGGGAGAACTTATCTACATTATTTAACCAAGAGTGTGGATAAAAGGGTGTTGAGAATTTTCTTCCATTGTTGGAAGAGGAAAGAATGTGTTATGAGAATGAGAGGAGTGAAAGAGATGTTTGGTGAGTTGGGGTACATGTGTTTGATGAAAAACAGTGAAGAAGAATGAAGTTTTGATGTCTTGGGTAGAAGAAGAACATGATAGAAGAAGAATAGAAGTGGAAGATGGAGATGGGCATGGCTTGGTTGTTGTAAAAGTGGCAAAGAAAAAGAAAGGTGCTGGAAAAGGACCAAAAACAGTGAAGGAAGAAGCTTGGGATGGTCTTTGAAAACAAAGAAGAAAAAAAAAATGTTAAGTGTAGTTTGTGAGTGTGAGCCGTGAGTTTATTGTAGAAAGGAGAAAAGGAAAGAAAAGAGTGGGAGAGTTGTGTGCATGGGAGTGTGCTACGTAAACTTTGGGAGAGGAAGAATGATTTTGTTTTTGAAAAGTCAAATAAAGGGGAAGGTGGGGTCCACGGTTTTAAAGAAGAGAGGAGTGAGTGGAACTTGTGTTTTAATTTTAAAAAAAAAGGAGAAGAAAGAAAGGGAAGGTTACGTAAATGGCAAAAGGGGAGAGAGAAAGAGAGTTTCATAAGAGTGAGTGGTTTCATGTGGGACCTATTTGGAAGTGAAAGAAAATGTAATTTAATGGTTTTTGGGTCCACTTGAAAGTATAAATATAGAAGGGAGTGTGTTTAGAGTAAAAAGGGGGTGTATTAGAATTAGGTGTTTTTCTTGAATGTTGGGTATTAATTAAAAAGTAGGGGTGCACTAGAAATGTTGTTCTAGTTGATGGAAGTGTTAAATTAGTAATTTCACGGGGGTGCATCAGTAGGAAAAATAATTAAATTAATTTATTTAATTATTTGTGATTTTAATTAATTGTTGGTGAATGAATTTGGTTGGCTTTATATATGATGGTGATGGTTACGATGGTAAAATTGTGAGAGCAAGCGTTCTGTCATTTCCTTAGAATTTTTGTCGAATCGATGGTGTTCGTATTGCGATACGATAGTGTGTAGGGTCTCTACGGAGGCTGAGGTTCGAGTGTCACCCTTTCCTCGTGCGCGGGGACTAGAGATGGTTGGATGTCTCGCCCAATGACTTCAGCTTGTGTGAGTATAGTGCTCGGTGGGTGCGCCTAACCGAAGTTTTTACTCGTAACTCCTTGAGGAGTCGGGGAGATAGGTCTAAAGTTGCGATGGAAGACGACTCGAATCGCCATGTTTTGCGAAACAGGTTTGGTACGAAAAAATTCAAGGAAACAACAGAAGCTTGTGTAAATGATTTGAGTCGCGAGTATAATACTGTGACGTATTGTAATGTTGTGACTTTGATAGTCTGAGTGGTGATGATCTAAGTTATGAGTTGAATATTATGTTGTATTGTAAGGTTATGACTAGGATAATCTATGTTATGATATTTTGATATTGAAATAATATGCTATGTTAGGTTCTTCGTTACTCACCCTTTCCTTTTGTGGTTGTGGTTCCACCTACGATGATCGTACTTGTACGGGAGTAGATGGCGTTGCAGATGAGGCAGAGATGAAGTAGCACAACGAGAGTTATGGGAATAACTATGGGGGACTTATCATGTTTTAAAGTAATTTTATGTCTTTGAATAATGAATTTGATATTTGTAAGGTTTTAACCTTATGTTGTAAGACACTTAAACTTCTGATGGTTTAGTTCCGCGATGTTAATTTAAAAAAACAAACTGGCGTAAAATTTTGGATTTTGTTATTTTCTAGTGGCACTCTGTAAGGGGTGTTATAAATAACATGGAAGATGATTATGAAATTGAGCCGGAACCCTCTCCAGAATTAATGAGATTAGTTGAGCAAGACTCCAAGGAATTAAAACCCCACCAAGAAGAAGTTGAAATCTTTAATGTAGGAGAGGATAGCGAGAGAAGAGAGGTGAAAATCGGCACGAGCATGAAAAAAGAAGTGAAAGAAGAGTTATGTACTTTGTTAAAGGAATTTAGGGACGCGTTCGCTTGGTCGTACGATGATATGCCTGGTTTGGATACAGACATAGTCCAACATAAACTACCACTCAAGCCAGAGTGTCCATCGGTCAGACAGAAACTAAAGAGAATGAAACCAGAAATATCTCTAAAGTTCAAAGATGAAATACGAAAGCAGTTCGAAGCAGGATTCCTAGTCGTATCAAGGTACGCTCAATGGGTGGCAAATATCGTGCTAATACCAAAGAAGGATGGTAAAGTTCGAATGTGTGTTGACTATCGTGATTTGAACCGCGCAAGTCCAAAGGACAATTTCCCATTACCACATATTGACACATTAGTAGACAATACAGCTAAGTTCTTTTTATTTTCATTTATGGATGGCTTTTCGGGATATAACCAGATTAAAATGGCCCCAGAGGATATGGTAAAGACCAGCTTCATTACTTTATGGGAAACTTTCTGTTATAAGGTGATGCCTTTCGGACTCAAAAACGCTGAGGCAACTTATCAGAGGGCGATGGTGGCGCTTTTCCACGATATGATGCACAAGGAAATAGAAGTTTATGTGGATGACATGATTGCCAAATTTGAACGAGAAGAGGAACACATTCTCAATCTAAAAAAATTGTTTGAAAGATTGAGAAAATTCAAACTCAAACTTAACCCAGCTAAGTGCACATTTGGTGTAAAGTCCGGAAAGTTGTTGGGTTTTGTGGTCAGTCAAAAGGGGATAGAAGTGAACCCCGACAAGATACGAGCAATAATGGAAATTCCCTCCCCCAGCACCGAAAAGGAGGTACAAGGTTTTTTGGGTCGGCTAAATTACATTGCTAGGTTCATCTCTCAATTAACAACCACCTGTGAACCCATGTTCAAGTTGTTATGTAAAAATCAGCCCGTAAAGTGGAATGAGGATTGTCAAGCCGCTTTCGACAAAGTCAAACGATATCTACAAGACCCTCCTGTATTGAGACCGCCCGAGTCGGGAAGGCCACTTATTCTTTACTTAACGGTATTGGATGACTCAATGGGTTGTGTGTTGGGTCAACACGACACAGTCGGGAAAAGAGAACATGCTATATACTATTTAAGCAAGAGATTCACAAACTGTGAGCGACGATATTCACCGCTAGAGCGAACTTGTTGCGCATTGGCATGGACTGCTCATCGCCTAAGACAATACATGCTAAATATTCTACTTGGTTGATATCCAAAATTGACCCTATTAAATATATTTTCGAAAAGTCCGCTCTCACAGGAAGAATTGCATGGTGGCAAATGCTTTTGTCAGAATATGATATCATATATGTCACTCAAAAATCTGTCAAGGGTAGTGCTCTGGCTTATTATTTGGCCCAACAACCCATTAAAGATTATCAACCGATGCAACCCAACTTTCCTGATGAAGATATCATGGCTCTGTTCGAAAAAGTTGAGGAAGGTCAAAGTGAAAAGTCTTGGACATTACTGTTTGATGGGGCTTCCAATGTAATGGGACACGAAATAGGAGCAGTACTTATATCCCCGGAGAATCAATACACACCAATGACCGCTAGGTTGTGCTTCAACTGCACCAACAATATCGCCGAATACAAGGCCTGTGTTATGGGCATTAAAGCAACAATTGAATATAAGATAAAGATTTTGAGTGTACATGGGGACTCAGCCCTAGTCATCAACCAATTGAAGAGGGAATGGGAGACCAGGGATGCAAAGCTAGTCCCCTATCAAGTCTACATGAGTAAGTTGATTGAGAGCTTTGACTCCATCACGTTTCATCACATACCGCGAGATGACAATCAATTGGCAAATGCTTTGGCTACCTTATCATCAATGTTTGAGATTAATCGGGACGTGGAAGTACCAATGATCAAAATGAGGAGCCATGAAGAGCCAACATATTGTCTTTCCATAGATGTAGAGCCAGACGAGAAGCCTTGGTATTATGATATTGAGAACTATCTAAAGACTCAGGGATATCCAGAAGGGGCATCTGAGAACGATAAGAGAACGCTGAGGAGGTTGGCGGCCAATTTTATCTTAAATGGAGATGTTTTGTACAAAAGGAACCATGACATGGTACTCCTCAGGTGCGTGGAAGCAGGGGAGGTTGAGTCAATTTTGGAAGAGGTTCACGAAGGTACATTTGGAACACACATGAATGGGCACTCAATGGCTAGAAAGATTCTGAGAGCGGGTTACTTTTGGTTAACCATGGAACGAGATTGTTGCGCGCATATAAGAAGGTGTGAAAATGCCAAAAGTATGTAGATAATATCAATGCACCACCCATCAACCTAAATGTATTAACGACACCTTGGCCATTTTCAATGTGGGGAATAGATGTCATCGGGGCTATAGAACCCAAAGCAACAAATGGACAACGCTTTATACGGGTCGCAATTGACTATTTCACTAAATGGGTAGAAGCGGCCTCCTATGCCAATGTCACTAGAAAGGTAGTAAAAAAATTCATCAAAAGAGATTTAATTTGCAGATACGGGCTCCTTGACAAGATTATCACTGATAATGCCAGAAACCTGAACAATCAAATGATGAAAGAGTTGTGCGAAGGGTTTAAGATTCGGCACCATAATTCTTCACCTTATCGTCCAAAGATGAATGGAGCAATTGAAGCTGCAAATAAAAACATCAAGAAGATTATACAAAAGATGGTAGTCACGTATAAGGACTGACACAAAATGCTTCCTTTCGCTTTACATGGTTACCGCACATCAGTACGCACGTCGACCGGGGCAACACCTTTTTCTTTGGTATACAGAATAGAAGCAATACTACCCTTCGAGGTAGAAATCCCATCCTTACGACTGTTAATGGAAACCCGTTTAGAAGAAATAGATTAGGTTCAAACCCGGTTTGATCAACTCAATCTCATAGAGGAGAAACGGTTGACCGCAACAAGCCAAGGACAATTATACCAACGAAGAATGAAAAAAGCATTTAACAAGAAGGTACATCCTAGGGAACTCCAAGAAGGTGATTGCTTTTAAGGTGGAATTAACATCATTGTATTATGTTTTATTCAAGAATTAACATCATTGGATTTAAAACAAAACAGGAAATAAAAAAAATATTTGGGTCTCACTTGAATTTTCACTCATACATTCATACATGCATCATCATACATGCATCAACATAGAGGTTCAAAGAAAAGATAAGAGAAATATGGCACACCATGCATCGCCAACTCCAACGAGAATTCATGGATTCGATGGAAAGCAAATCAAGAAGTACATGAGTAAAAAAGTTTAGAATTTTTAGAAAAAAGGGTGAATAAGGGTGTCACACGAATTTCCACTCATACATCGGTACATCAACAAAATTCAAAAGAGAAAGTCCAGAGCTAGATAAGAGGGAAAAAAGGAGCATTTGTTTCGAGGTTGTCAAAGTTTAGTTTTCATCTTGGCACCAAATCCTTTTTTTTCTTAAAAAAAATGAGGTTTATACACCTCTCCAGCGAGATTCTTAGGGCAAGTACACCTCTTAAGAGAAATCAAAGGTGGTACCCCCTCCACGAGGATCGTGCGCCTCTCCATCAAATTATACGAGGTTCGTGCACCTCACCATAAGTATTACGAGGTTCGTGCGCCTCACAATCAAGTATTACGAGGTTCGTGCGCCTCTCCATCAAATTTTACGAGGTTTGTGCGCCTCCCCATCAAGTTATACGAGGTTCGTGCGCCTCACCATCCAGTATTACAAGGTTCGTGCGCCTCTCTAGTAAATTTTTCGAGGTTCTTGTGCCTCTAAAAAAAAAGGTTTCAATTCACGAGGTGCATACACCTCTCTAGCAAAGTTCATTGGGTATGACACACCCTCCATAGGTGTCACAGCTCTTCAGCAAAATCCACAAGGTTGCTACATTCTCTACCAGGTACGCTTCGAGGTAATCTCTTTCCTTTTCTTTGGACCCGAATGAAATTAGTGTCTTTATCTTTGTTTAGCTTTTACTATGATAACACAAAAACTCTAAGGTTCATGTTATCTAGCAAATTCCAAATAAAGAGGGGCATGTGTCAACACCCAATTTCGTTCGGGTAAGTAAATAATTAAAAATAAAGAATAAGAGAATAATAATTAATGGTGGGTAAAAAGGATAAAATAATAACTATAATACCGAACACAATATTTTTGAAATGTTAGTTTAATATGGTAATAATTTGAATCAATATTATGCTAATAATTATAAACAATAATTAAAATAATATATTAATATAATTTGTTGCGTCAGTTGCTTTTAAAGAGGAAAATATGATTTTTAAAAATGGACAAATTTGCTGACAATTATGATAATCAATGTTTTGAATATTATTTAATTTGTTTTCTGGCAACCAAGACCATTTCTTTTCCTATTTTGTTTTATTGTCATTTAATTCACAATTAAGGCAAGATTGTCATAATATTATAGTGTGTATATAAATACGCAATCTGTCATAGAAAAAAGAGGATGAAAAAAAGGGAGAAGGAGAAACATGCATAAATAATAAAAAGAGAGAAAGAGAGTATAAAGAAAAATAGGTTCTCACCCATAAGGGTTCTGTCACCTCTACATCAGTCTTTTTCTCTTTTTATTATACTGACGCACCCCATTAAATTACTAATTTCACAATTCCAGCAATGAGAACAACATTTCTAGGACACCTCCACTTTTTACTAAATTCCCAAAACACATACTTCCAATACACCTCCTTTTTACCCTAAACACACTCTCTTGTACAACTACCTTTTCAAATGGGCCCAAGGTCATTACATTACATTTTCTCTCACTTACAAGGTAGGTCCCACTTTGAATCACTCATTTTTTTCACCTAAAACACTCTTTCTCTCTTCATTTACGTAAAAGGCAAATGAAAAGGTCCATCTTATGAGATAATTACTCTCCTTCCATTTCTCTCACCCAAAACCGTGGACCCCACCCTAAATTTACCACTTTCACTCTCTTTTCTAATATTAAAACTTACCAATTCACTTCTCCTCCTGCACATACTTTTACGCACACCACCATCTTCAATCCTATTTCATTTTTTTTTTCTTCTCTCTTTAATTAACTCATGGCCCCCACACCTTATTCTCATGCTAAAAGTTTATTTTGCTTTTTCCTCTTTCCTACACATTTTACGTAACACACTCTCTGCACATTTTCACACTACCATTTTTACAATTTAATCTTCTCTCTCATGCTACCAACACTCACGGCCCCACCACACCTTATACTCTTTTATTTTATTTTATTTTTCTTTCCTTCACTCTTTCCACCACAATTTACTACTCCCCATCCCACATTTCCTTCTTTTATTGATCTCTTTATCTTTCACTATTCTCATCCCAAGGCACCAAGCTTCATCCTCCTTTAGTGTTTTTGTCAAAACAGTGCCTCCTAATACCACCCTTAAATGAAACCCAACCACACATACATCATACTCCAATCCTCATTTACGTTTTTTTTATAAGTCAATCTTTTCTCTTCCAACAATGAAAGAGAACTCTCCTTCTCCTCCTACCCACATTCTTGGTGAAAGAGTATAGATAAGCATCCCTCAATATATTATAATTCATACATGGAAACAAGACGCACAAAATATAACATGTTTTTATGTGTACCCATAAAACTTTTTCATACACATACATCACCCAAAGTATCCAAAGCATGTATACCCATTTTAAAAACAACACTTTTCGAAAAGGCAACATGTATATTTAAGGTATATTTATTGTCAACACTCAATTTCGTCCGGATAAGTAAATAATTAAAAATAAAGAATAAGAGAATAATAATTAATGGTGGATAAAAAGGATAAAATAATAACTATAATACCGGACACAATACTTTTGAAATGGTAGTTTAATATGGTAATAATTTGAATCAATATTATACTAATAATTATAAGCAATAATTAAAATAGTATATTAATATAATTTGTTGCGTCATTGCTTTTAAAGAGAAAAATATAATTTTTAAAAATGGAACAATTTGGTGACAATTATGATAATCAATGTTTTGAATATTATTTAATTTGTTTTATGGCAACCAAGACCATTTCTTTTCCTATTTTATTTTATTGTCATTTAATTCACAATTAAGTTGTCATAATATTACAGTATGTATATAAATACGCACTCTAGGGGATGAAAAAAAGGGAGAAGAAGAGTATAGAGAAAAATAGGTTCTCACCCCTAAGGGTTCTGTCAACGGCAATCACCAAAGAAGAAATAGAAGAATACTGAAAGCTAGCTAAAAAGGTATGTCACCTCTACATCAGTTTTTTTCTCTTTTTATTATACTTTGAAGTTTTTTTTTCCTACACACAAATATTTTTTTTTAAATCATATTTTTTTTATAAGTATGTGTCGGCCTATGGTCGGTTTCTTTCTTTTTCCCACCATTCTTAAATAAAAAATACAATATATTTAAAACCAAAAAATGTCAATCTTGTTAAACCAAATCTTTTTCGGGTTCGCTTTTCAAAAATCTAAATCGATCTATAATAATTTTTAAACAAACTCACAAACCTTTCTAGATAAAGAACTACGCGATCCCTAATTGTCCATCATGAATGGATATACGTAGGAGAAAAGTCAATCCTTGTCGGGTTCGTAAAACAAAAAATATTTTTTTGTTTCTTAATAATTTCTTTATATTATTTTTTTAGGGAAAATTAACGTTTTGCAAAACCATGTCAACTTTATACATTTAATTAAAGGTACTGCCTTTGGGCAGGCGCGATAGGGTGCTAACACCTTCCTTACGTGTAACCGATTACCAAACTTAAAATCTAATTTCCGCAGACCACGTCTTATTTTATGGTTTTCCATAGTTTTTCCATAATAAATTATGGTGCCGACTCCCAAAATTTTTTCCTAAACCCTTTGTTTTTCGGCTCGCCGTCCCATCGCGATCCTTGTGGCGACACCCATAACAACAAAAAAACGAAATATCAATATATATAAAACTCAAAGTATACCCCTTCAAAACCCAATTTCGAAAATGCATCAAAATAATCATTCTCCATACACCAACACATGAACTAAACACAAAAAGAGAGTGCATGCATCAACATGTTAACTTTAATCTCAACCTACAAGAAAGAAAAATATGCAACATCATTATAATGTTGCCTTCTATCCACTATACACTATGTTATATCGCAAGTTAAACCTTTCTCTTCTCTAGGTTCCTCTTCACGTTACGTCTCAAGCTCCAAACTAGGGTGACTCTTTTCTTCTCTCTCACCAACTTGGTTGCTCTCCAAAAGTGCCTCTCCAACTCACGGTTCTCTCTCTTTTCCACTCTCCAAGTGTTTGTTTTTCAAGCCTACTAACTTAAACTTACTCACTTAAGTAGAAACTAACTCTAAACTTCACTAACCGTTGAAGGTTACTCTCAAGGACACCCTAGACCACTAACTTCAGATTCTCATTCCTAACTCCTTGTTATCCCAATAACCTCACATTAATGGTGATAAGTGGTAGTGTTAAAGTGCCTCCATAATATTAATTTAGGTAGCCTACAACTCTTATTAAATGGGTAACCTCCCAAGGAATTCGAAAGTCACTTATAATCTTTCCAAAACTAAGAAAGTGTGCCCAACACCCATGGAAAGTAGAAAATACACTACCCTGGAACCTTTCACGTAACCAACATAAAGGCACCACCCTTTCCCTAATACTACCTCTGAAGCGTGCAAATATAACCATATAAAAGAGCCAAAAATTTTAATTTTTCTCTTTCCAAACCACATTTAATTCCCTCTTCTTACCTCAATGTGGGACCCACATGCCAAGGTGGAAATTTAAGAGAGCTAGAAGCCTTTTTAGTCTTAGGAGAGCTTGAACTTGAGACCAAGCACATGCCCCCCTCCCATGCACACTCACAACAACCACTAGACCAGGCTTCATCCGCTGATATAATAATGCAAGCGATTATACTTAAATACTCTTTCAACCTTTTTCGAAAATTAATATAAAAACCAATATTAATTTAATTTTTTTCCCTTCCTTAAATATTTCTCAACAGTGTTTCACATCACAAATTTAATACCACAAAATAAAATACTTAAAAGTTTATTTATAGGGTCTTACATTAGCTCTCTATACAAAAGAGGGAAACTCCTTTATGCACAAACAGACAACCATCCACTTGAGATCCCCTCTCAAACTTTCTACACTATCATTCCTCATCCATGGCCAAAGTGTGGAATCTGAGTAGGTGCTTAAACCGATCGACATACTCAGACACTAACATGTTTCCTTGAACCAACTGCAGGAATTCAAATTGTCTGGAAAGTATTCGGTGTAAAACTTCTTCTTGAAAACTTCCCATGAGATGGGAGTACCACTGCTTTCTAGTAGCATCCTCATGCTACTCCACCAGTGATTGGTCTCTCCAATCAACATGTACTTAGAGAACGCCAACCTATTGTCATCTGGACACCTCTTGGCGTTGTAAATTTGTTCCATATCTCAGAACCACTGGTCAGCTTCATTTGGACTACACTTGTCGTCAAACTTGACCGGATTATGTTGAAGAAAACTTTCCAAAATCCACTCTTGAGGATGATTGGATGAAGAAGAACTCGTTGTAGCCCGACCACTTAACACAAATATTGCCTTTGGGATGTCTCAGCTGACACCCTGGCAGCATCCAACTGTTGCAAAGCTACAATATGTTGATGAACTAATCAGTATTTTGTTGTTGCATTGTTTTCAACATTGACTCCATCATTCTCAGAACGTTTGACGTATCAAGATTGTGGGGTGGAGAAGGAGGAGATCTATTTGCCATCTTCTGTTTACATAGAGAGAAAAAGCCATTAGTCTAATTCAAGGCTAAGATACTACCGAACATACTATGAGTACACAACGCAAGCATAGTACCCTCATGTCCTACAGGATTTCTAAGGAAAGAATTGCTCTGATACCATTAATGTAACATCCCAAAAATATAGCATAAAACTATATAAAGCAGTTATCATATAATAATATAGTAAAATAGTTATTAGAAATAAAGTTAACCTTACAGTTATTACAAAATAACCATAAAATTTAAAACTTTAAAAAATTCCTATACTACTACAAAACTATGTACATAATCAAACGGTTATTACAAAGCTAGAGTTATAACCGAACGGTTAATGCAAAACTATTCACAAGACCGAGTGATCTTTTACTAAGCCGAGGGGTCCTCTCCTTCCAAGGACTGCTCCACCGAGAACTCCTCTCCATCTGGTCACACTCATAGGATGATCATTGCAAAAGAAGAACCGAACAGGAAACATGGACAAAAACAGGAAATAAGGGTAAGCTAATGTAATTTAGTTTTATACACATAGATACATTTCGAACAAGTCCAAACAATACAAGACCGAACACTACAACATACCAAAACCGAATACAAGCAAGCATATACAAACTGAACACTAAAGTAGTTATGACCGAACATTATACTCATGCATAGACCGAACACCTGACTTGACCGTTCAGATTGTATGAATGTGTAGCTACAAGTGTTTCTGCACTTGTGGTGGTGAAACAGCAAGACACCCATCAAGCTATCCCACAAGGTAAGTCTAGTGAAGATTACCTCGATACCCTGAGGTTAAAGAACCTCCTGCCATTCTCTCACATGAGTTACTCCTCTCTACTTGAGAATGAATAATCACAAAATATCAGGATAAACACCAGCTTAACACGAGATATTTCGCCTTGGAATTCTCTTCCACAGTACTCAAAAACATAATCCTCATCATTTAACATATAACATGATTCAACAATCATATCCTCACTCATAAGACCAAGAACGCTGTGAACGTTGGAGACCGAACGACTTCTCACTACCCAAAGGATAGGACCGAACAATCCATATTAGATAGAACAGAAGAAGTAGGCGAACACTATTAAAGACCGACCACTAGAAGAGACCAAATGCCAACACTTGCATAAATGCTAGTATAAGACCGAGCGCTAACACTAACATATCTGCTAGTATAAAACCGAGCGCTAACACTAACATTACTACTAGTATAAGACCGAGCGCTAATACTAGCATAACTGCTAGTATAAGACCGAGCGCTAACACTAGCATAATTGCTAGTATAAGACCGAGCGCTAACACTAGCATAACTGCTAGTATAAGACCGAGCACTAACACTAGCATAACTGCTAGTACAAGACCGAGCGCTAACACCAAGAAACTCACCCTTCTAAGACCGAACGGTCATGAATTGGTAGAACTCCAAGGAGACCGAACCCAGTTAATGATCGAGCATAGAACAACGTCGAGCAGTCAACAATAACAGTTTGGCGTTCTGCATAATTTTGCAAAACTTCTGTAGAATTATGAGTAACGTCCAATTTTGACCAAAACAATATATTTTTCTTAACTTCTACGCTTCTAAACTTGAATTATAAATCAATTTAAACCTATCCCACTGAACCTAAACCTTTCTAACACCAATCTAAAGGATCTCTTTAATAGATTTTTCCTAAATTATGCAGAATCAAGAACCAAATGACCAAAAATCCATATTTTCCTATTTTTTACACGTTTTTAAAGCAACTTAAAGATTCTAACAAGTCTAAATAAACTTGCCCTGACGTACCTTACCACCCAATTTCACTCCTAACCTCAAACTCTCATTTTCCCCTATTCGCTTCTTAAAATAGAACAGACTGAACACTTTGCTGCAGAAAAACCAACCAGTTCATAGGTTTCAGTCATACACAGAATTTCAAACACAATTCAATTAAACATCCACTTATTCATACATGTAAACGTCCAAACAAAAATTCCAAACAAAAAAAAACATAATTAAATTACTAACTTCCCTTACCTTGAATAAACCAGACAATTTCTACACTTCCATCGTGTTGCCTAACCCGCAAGTAACTTCTAAGGCAGCCTACAAATTTTTGATCGGTGAAAAGAAACCAACCAGAGAATCAAAGACAGAAAACAGATTCAGAGAAGTAGTTGATGAACACATGCAAGCTGAACAGTGCTTGCATGTAACAGAAAATGCAGGAACCTCAAAGGACGATGGAATTGAACTTACCAACTTCAAAATAACAACTTGATCGGTGAAAAGAGAAGCTCTTGACACTAGGAAAGCTTAGGCACGACCTGATTGATGATCAAATGAAGAAAAAGTGAGAATTCCTAAAGAGAATTTGTAGAGAGAAGGAAGAGAAAAGAGAATTCAAAAATTTGGAAAGAAGACGTGCATGCAGAGAATGAACGAAATTTTGAACTTTTTGCATATATACTACCACCGAAACCGTTCGGTCCAATCAGCTGCATACACCTGGCTTTCTCCACTTTCTCTAAATTTCTCGATCCTTACAAGTTGGGGAGAGCTCTTTGATGGGCTAAGTAGTCATGTATTTAATTCTTGAGTATAACAAAGTTTTAGGTTATTTATTTATTTTGTTGATATAAGTACAACACATGTTATTATGTGGTTGTTAAATATGTGATGTCTAATACTTTAAATGTGATGTGATGGCTTGTTGGTAGAGATGTGTGTCTAGGATTGAGTGGATGTGAGTTCAAATCTTAAGGAAAAGGTTGATGAGAAACCTTTGTTTTATTGTATTTATATTTTGCGTAAGGGCAATAATGTCCTTTCCCTTTTTTGTAATTGAGGTGCATAGATTATAAATAGGAGTGTAGGATGTAAAGACATGCAATTTAAATTAAATAAGCTGAAATTAGAAGATTGAACATGGAATCTAGCAGTTATGATTTTAAAAAGAAGTTGAGATATGATAGGAAGCATTATCTAGGTTCTTTCTTTTACTTATAATAGATTTTAATTTTAAAAAAAAGGATTTTATTGTATTAGAAGTAAGAGAGAGAGCAAAAGGATAGACACGTAAAAATTTAGAGGAAAAGAAAGATATCATCTTGAGACAAGGAGGTTGAAATTTTAAAAGGAGAACAAAATTCCTAAATTAGATAGTAGAAGCGTGAGAGATTGTGGGTTGATTGATCTGGTATAGATAAAGTTCTAAAATTGGCGAAGGTATGGGAAACTAACCTTATTTGTTTATTTATTTAATTGATAGTATGATTCTTAATGCTTTGGATGATTTACTAAAGTATTGTAATTTATTGGGTGAATTATGTAGTAATCTTTGTACTAGGAATTTTTTTCTCTAAGAACAAATAAATTTTAGATTTTGTTTGTGCTCCCATGGAATTAATTTTAGAGGGTGTAGATATTTGAAAAGGGATTTAGAAAGAGATGGTTAAGCATTAAAGAAAGAGAAACCCTGCTGAAAAGTCAAATTATGGGCAGTTAGGGTTCCTTTTAATTGATTCTAAATGTCAGATTCTAATTTCTTCTAAATTCCATTTGGTTCATTAAAATTGAACCCATTTAACCCTAATTAGTTTCCCAAAGGTCTATTTTCCCTCTCTAAAGAACCCTGATCAAATTATCCCCAACCCATGGCTCTAATCTTAAAAACAAAACCTAGCGGCATGTGGGTTCTTCGTCGCGCAAACATGCACTCTTCTTCTTCCTTTTCTCTTTGTTTCTAGTTCAGTCTTGCATGGAATCACAGTTCTTGCTTTTAATTTCTTTGGTTATGTTCTTTTCGCAACAATGGAAGCATAATTTCCTCTCCCTTTTTTCAGTTTTTGGTTGCAGTTTTCGCAAGGAGGAAAGGGGTTTTGCGTTAACGTGGCTTGGTGGTGGTGAGGCGCTAGACCTGTGATTTGTGGCGCTTCATTATCGACATCCGGTGCTCTAGCGTGTTCATGGCGAAGGGAAGTCGCGTTTGGGTTGTGATTTTGGGTGGTTCCTTTTTATTCTTTTCTGTAGATTGGTGGGGTGAAGTTTAGGGTTCTTGGACTTGTAGCGCTTTGATGGTCGCGAAATTTGTGGTTTGTGGTTCACAGGTTGTTGACTTGGATTTTTGGGGTTTTTGTTTTTGTGTTCTTGCTCTTGTGGATTGAGGTTAGGGTTTTTGATTTGGATTTTTTTTTGGGTTTCTTTTCTTCACGATTCTATGCTCTCGCTGTTGTTAGTGATGATTGTGCGAGTTAAGGCAATGGAGGTGCTGATGGGTTGCAACCATGGGGGCTTGTGGTAGTGCACACGAAGTTGGACTCATGAAGAGTCCGCGAATGTGGATGTTCTTGTTCGTTAATGTTGCGGTGGTTACCAGTGACGTTGGACCTTGGTTTGGTTTGGGCTGGGCCTAGCTGAGCCTATATTTTGGACATTGGTTTTGTAAAGGGAAAGACGAAAACATTAATAAATAAAAAAATAATAATAATGAAAATTAAAAAAAATTGATATATAAGTAAGTATAAGCCAATATTTAAAATAAAATTTAAAAGTAAAATTAATTGGGCTTGAAAGAAAAATAAAAAGAGGTTAAAATGTGTAATTGAATTAATAAGTGACTTGTTGCTTTTGGCTTGATGTTAAGTGGTATATTTTTGTTACCTAATGTTTGAGTGGAACCCACAAAGGCTTCATATTGGCTCATTGTTAATATAGTATCCAGTGTGCGATGTATTAACATTTTTACTCTTAAGTCTTAGTAGAATAAGGAAATAGGTCCTTTAATCGTGTAGACGAGATGACTCGAGTAGGCTTTTTCGGTATAACACAGGTGTGAGGTTGAGTACAAGAGATATACCAAGGTCCTTCATGATGATGTTGGGGATTCGTGGTGACGATGTGTTTAAATACATTGTTGATAAGGATAACATTGATGATATGGTTATGATATAGCTGATGCGGATGTTGGTGATGATCATGGTATATAAATGATTATGTTAGTAAGAATAACGTTGTAGATGATTGTCTGTTATTAAGTTGTTCTTACTTGTTATGTATATATTATATTGTTATTAGTTGTGTTAACAGTAGCTTACCCATATTTATTTGTGTTTCTGTGTGTTGCGATGATCGTATGATAGTTGGTTATACGGGAGCAAAAGACGTTGTAGATGCTCCAAAAGAATGATAGAGACCCAAGAGTGAGAAAAGTCCTGGTTTATTTAAAGTTTTGAGCTATACATTTTAGAAATGATGTAAATGGATCATTTATATTCCTTAGTTTATTTTATTAAATTTCAGAATTTTGTAATTGGATTATATTTTTGGTAAAGTTAGGACTTTGTTTTAATTCCGCACGTTTCAAATGCCAAAGTTTTTAATTAATACTGTTTTTTATGTTCAAAGAATTTTGAAATATCTTACTTTTAAAAACGATTTGTGACATCATGAATTGGGACGTTACAATATGAATCGGGATGAAGATATAAGAATGTAGACATAGTAGATGATGAACAAAATGAAGATAAAGGAGATATGTGTGGATGAAAACAAAAAGTTTCAACGAAGGGGATACTATTGATGAAAAATATGAGTTTAAAAATTTTATGAACATGAATGTATATAGAAAATGAGAAAAAAGTTATGACTGGATATTTGATATCTTGAAATATGAAATTTTAGATTAAAAATAATCTATGGTTGATCTTAAATGTGATAAAAGTAAATAAATTTATATAAAAAACAATTGTTTTAATCAACTGCCATAATTTTTGCACGATTTTTTGTAATGATCATATGAGCTATGATGTAATATTTTTGTGATATATAATAATTGTATTTTTTACGAGAATAATAGTTATAATGTAGGATATTATCCGAATAATTATATTGATTTAGGTTTTGTTCACTTGAAGGGGATTGAAGGAGATGATTTGGGAGAGAGTGAGTGGATAGATTTAAGAGAATTTGAGGGTAACTTTTTTGTTGTTTATGTGAGTGAATTTGGAGGTATTTGAGAATGGATTTGGAAGTAAAGTTTCCGAGAATTAGTGTAAGATTTGATGTGGTAAAAATTAAAGATTATCAAAATACCCCAAGTTATTAATGTAATATAAAATGATAATTGTTAATGTTATATTTAATTGTAAAAATGTTTATAAAGAATAAAAAATTAAAATTAATTATTAAAGTAAATTTAAAAAATGTAAAAAATTATAAATTAGTAAAATGAATTTTTTAGTTTGATATTATATTTTGTGCTTGTTTTTGGGTTTTAATTTATTTTTCTTGTTGCACCACAATATTCAGATATACACATATTCTTTTTTATATATAAAAACATTCATTAAAAAATATATATAAAATATAAAATTACAAAATAAAAAGGAATTAATGTACCTTTGGTCGTGTAAAAAACCAAACACTCATTTTCTGATAGAGCCTCTACCTATGTGCTAAAACTTTCCTTGTCTTTCCATCTCAGTTTTGTCACTTTCTTTCAAAAGTTTACTCCAAAGCTTTCTATCATGCTTCAAAGCTTGGTCCCGCGATCCCCTCGCACTTCTTAAGCGACTCGTTGACACCGTTGATTCTCCGTCGATACTGCCACCGAGGAAGACCAGGCCTTCGATCCCTAGCCTCACGCCGCCGAGTCCACCGGCCTCAAACTTCTTGGTCTCCTCCTCCAATGCTTCGAGTGCATCGCCATAGATAAACTCGACTTCGCCAACAACCTCCTCCCAGAGATCGCCAAATGCACCACTCCTCTTACCAAATGCACAAGCGCAAAATCGAATAACCATGGCTCGAGTCGAATAAACCAGTCATGCAAGCTGAAGGGGAACAAAATACCATTCTTGGAACCGAATACACCACCCTTCAATATTCTTTGTTGAAGCAAAACTGAATACTCCTCCTGCGTAACCGAATACAGTTTCCTTTGCTGGCCTTCATTCTTCCTCTTCAACCACAGATATGCTCGTCTTCACCCATCAAACACGTTACCTTCAATAGAGAGCACCCCCTTCTTCGTCTTCATCTCCAACAAATGCCTCCAACCTCCAACAACAACTCAAGATCTCACAAAAAAATCATTACCTGAGATCATGCATGGAACTAAATATCACCACTAGGAACCGAATACTTCATCTTCAAAAATTCTTCACCCCATGTAACCGAATACTACTACAAGGTAATCGAATACACCTTCAGTTCTTCCTCTTCAAATGCTTCAAATTGGTCTTCATCTTCAACCATCAGCCAAGACTAGAGTTGGAATTATAAAATGTGCAAAGGTTAAATTAGACATTGTATGTTAAATAATTGCAAATCTCTACACTCCAGCAGGTGATGAAAAATACACTAATCTAGCAAATCCGCGTCTTTCCGTCATCGCATTTACGCTAAAGTGAACACGCATTGTCATGCAAATTCGTGCTCTCATTCTCTCCTGAACAGTAAAATCAGCTAAAGTGAACACAACGTTAATATTACTTTCTAACTTGGATGGAGGGAAAGTATAAGGAAAGTAAAACGCTAATAACAATAACTTAAAGGAAATCGTATAATACCTCCAGGTTTAAATAATATAAATGAAAAAAGAAATAAACAAGTATAATGCATTAAGAAAATAAGTATAAATGAAAAAAAAATGAATATGGATGAAGGATATGAGTATGAACGAGTTGAAAATAAGACTGGTTTATTATTCTCAATCATAAAAAATACATTATGATACCCTCTATTTGTAATAATCTAATTCTCCTAAAAAGGGTAATAGGGAAACTAGGAAAGTAAAATAAAATAAAAGATTATATATCTATTTCCTCTAATTAGGAAGATTCTAAAGATATTATCTCAAATTAAAACACTCCCCCTCAAGCTGGATCATACAAGATTGTATGAACCAAGCTTGGAATAGACAAACCCAATCAGAAATAATGTCAATAAACCAAATTGCACACACAAACAAATGTATCCCAAGAGACTCCTCAACATCATATGAAGAATAATGGACAATATGGACAACCGTGAACTTGCACCATGAAACTTCAACTTGGACAGCAATGGACAAGAGCGAACCAGCACAATGAAACTTCAACTTGGACAACAATAGATGAGGGCGAACTAGCACCATGAAACTTCAACTTGGACAACAATGGACGAGGGCGAACTAGCACCATGAAACTTCAACTTGGACAGCAATGGAAGAGAGAGATTTCCATCAAAAAATGGATGATGACTTGCAACAACAAACATCAACAAACTACAAGACTAGATGAAGGGCCTCCAGTGGCGAACAACAACAAACTGTAGGGACTGGATTGCCATCAATAGTGGCGAACAACAACAAAACTTCAAGAACATGATTTCCATGAGTAACATATAGGAGGCCTTCAAAGGCTAACAACCACAAACCTATAGGGACTTAACTACCGTAAACAACAACAAACCTTCAAGGACTTAGCTGCCCTAAACAACAACAAGCCCTCAGGAAACAACTGTCCTACAAAGGTTAACAACAACAAACCTGCAGAGACTACACTACCCTACAATGGCTGGAACTAAAAGGCTAACAGTCACAAACTTGTAGGGACTTAACTACCCTAAACAACAACAAACCTTCAGGGACTTAACTGCCCAGAACAACAACAAGCCTTCAGGAAACATTTGTCCTGTAACAGACCTACAGAGACTACACTACCCCGCAGTGGCTGGAACTTTCTCCTCCTCACGACTGAACAACATAACGTTTAGGTGGAAGAAATTGGTGAGAACCGATCCATACTTCTTGGGGACAAATCTGAAACCCCTAACATTGAACGAGTCAAATCAGCGGGTGGTCTCATAGAAATACTCTCAGTGAGTTGTTACAACAAAGCATTGGCGGTGCAAGGATCCTTTCACATGGCAGAAAGAACTGACGCAGTGGTGTTGTGAGTGGACGTTTGTGGTCCTCAAGATTCTGAAAAGAATGATGGTGGAGACAGGCTTGGCCACAGGTGGCGGTGCATTTGGTGGCACAAGCGGCGGAGATGACGACAAGAAGGATCACCATTGTATATCAGTGAACAAAGGGAAGAAGAAACCCATTGGGTGTGGCAGAGAACCCTTAATATTGGTGAAGGCAAAGAGCCCTTCTCAATGGAGAAGAAGATGATGGAAGCGAGAGAAGTAGTACTAGGAGTCGACGCATCAGCGGCATCAGCAGCGGAGACGAATCATTATTGCTCGAGAAATAGAAACGAATTTAGTGAGAAAGGGAGAAACCCAGTGGTGGAGCAGGAAATGTCCTGGTCATGAAACGTGAGGCGAAACCCCCCTACAGTAAAGCTGGAGGATGACGAAAGAGGAAGAGGATGGTGTGAACTTGAGAAGAAGTCAAAGGGTCAAAAGAAGCTCAGGATAGTAAGGTGAACAGAAAGCCAATAGCGCGGTGATCTTCCGACCAGAGAAGGGCGGCGCGTAAACAGTACGCACCCGAGATCTACCGACGAGAGGAGGCACGTGACGGCGCGTTCGGACGAGATAGAGACGGCGACCACAAGGGTTAGGTCGCGCTCGAAGAGACGATCCAGATCCGCTGCTCACCGATCAGAACTACGATGGTGACAGGCGGCAGATGGTAGCCAGCGACATACGGAGGCTGGCGGCGAACGGTGGCCGGCGGCGAACGGTGGCCGGCGGCGAAGAGCGGCGGTGCACAATGGAGTAAGCAGCAAAGGTAGTGGCCTTTCTTGGGTTCTTCAAAGAAGAGACTTTCAGTCTCTTTTATTCAACTGGCAGTCAATAAGAATGCCAAAAGGAGCCAAAATTGGTTGGGCATCAATAGATCTAAAGCACCAGTTTTAGCTACTGGTCCGAAAGGAAATGGGTTCGAATCTCATTCTGATCATACTCAAACAAACTCTGTATTTGGTAATACTGGGGAAAAAAGACCAAAATTCTAAGGCAGAATTTGACTAGGGCAATTGAAGCGGGTTAAAAACACATGTTAAAGAAGAGACTTTAAAGGGGCCGCCGCCGGCCATGGGGGCCGACTGTCGCCAGACAGTAAAGACAATGGAAGCTAATCAGACAAGCTCTGATACCAAGTTGAAAATAAGACTAATTTATTATTCTCAATCATAAAAAATACATTATGATACCCTCTATTTGTAATAATCTAATTCTCCTAAAAAGGGAAATAGGAAAACTAGGAAAATAAAAGAGTATATATCTATTTTCTCTAATTAGGAAGATTCTAAAGATATTATCTCAAATTACAACCGAACGAGATAAAAATATAAGAATGTGAACATAGATAATGAACAAAATGTAAATGAAGAAGAAATGTATAAATAAAAAAGATAAGTTTCAATTAATATGGATGAAAAATACAATGTAAGTAAGAAAAAAATTATGAGTGAAAAAATTTGACATCTTTTAAATATAAACTTTTAGATTAAAAATAATATACGATCTATATTCAATTGAAAAATGTAAATAAATTTATAACATATAATTGAGTGAGAATACTTAAATTAAATAAATATAAATATTAAAAAAATTAACATCCATTAAACCATAGTTAGTTTTATTTTTTATTTTTATAATTAAAATCTTCTTAGCTACACTAATTTAAGTATATAAAATATTAAAAATAAGTAATGTTAATGTTCATTAAACCGTATGCTAATTTTATTTATCTTTAATATTTATTTTAGTTTCTCTAATCCTTAATATTCACTTAATCAATAGACTCAAATAAATAGAATATTAAAATTAAATAAAATTAATATTTGCTAATTTATTTTTAATATATATTTTAGTGTTTTTATAATTAATGTCACATACTAACTTAAATAAATATAAATATTAAAACAAATATGGTTAATATTCGGTGAATCACTATTAACTTTATTTATTTTAATTTTGTTGACGTCCTCTTAACATATGGTAATATTCTATCATAATGTAGTGATATATATTTATGTTTTCTTGTAATAGAATTAAGTATAAGATTCATTGATTGCGTTCTAAAGTTTTTACACTTTGCTTTGTAATTTTAGTTTTCACTGATAAGTTTTCTATTTTAAAATTTTTTACACGTTTGAAGTATTTTTTTCATATACCTCATTGTTTGTTTTCCATTGGAGTATATATTATTGATTTATGCTTTCATATGGTATTATAAGTCAACTGTCAGCGCACTTCATTGAAAACATAGTGTTTCGCTATCTTTTTGCATTTTATTAGTGCACCTAGGCTTTGTTCTTTTGTAGGAATTTGAGAGAGATGATTTGGAAGAGATGATTTGAATGGATTTGAGTTGATTTGAGGGTAATTTTTTTGTTGTTTTTTTGAGTGGATTTGTGGGTATTTGAGAGTGGATTTGGAAGTAAAGTTTGTGAGAATTAGTGTAGGATTTGATTGATGTGACAGATTTAAAAAATTAGATTAATTGGTAAAAATTGAAGATTACCAAAATACCCTTAGTAATAAAATTAATATAAAATTGTAATTGTTAATATTATATATAATTGTAAAAATTATTATAAGAAGAGAAAAAATAAAAATTAATTTTTAACATGAAAAAAAATTGTATTATTATTATTTTTATTATTATTATTATTATTAACATTGTGTTTATTATCTTATTTTTCTATAGCTATTTATGAAACGTATGATTAAGTCACTATGAAATAAAATGAAAACAAAAATAGAAAGTGACTCTGACCTTATCCCATATATGAATGAATGGTATTTAAGCAGTGTTGAAAAATACCCTAATTTATAAAATATGACTTAATTAACAAAATGTTTATTTTTATAAAGATTTTACGTTTATACATAAAAAAAATTAATTTGATAGAAGTGATTACTTTTACATCACTTGCTTACTTGGATGCTCCCGCTAGAGACATTCATAAGTTGTGATTGGGTGAATATCAGCTGAATCCATAAAAGCAAGGGTAATATGGAGGTAACATGGACATTTGATCATGAATCATTTCAAATCCGCGCATATCATCAAAGATTGAAAAATTTACTTATCTCGTTTTCTTCGCTTTCAATCGCTCGCTGATCATTTCAAACGAACATGAAATCAGTTTAAAATCCGTCCTCACAAATTCATGTTAACAGTACAATACCTCAAAACGAACACAGCCCTAGTCTTTCGCTATCATTGTGGTCTCTTCACGTCAGCTTGGTGTTGGAGACCAATACTGGTGCTAAATTTGCTGCCTTTTTCTGACTGTGGTTATTGAATAATCCAGATAGTAAAAGACACTATCAGAGTTTACGGAGACGGAGACCAGGGTGCAGAGACGAGTAACTTTCATACACAGAAGATTATACGTATTTGTAATATGTAGATATTTGTGAATGAAAGGGGTGGAGGGTTCTGTAACGATGGATGGTTTTTTCATATGATATGAATTGAAATACTTGCATACTGTTATCACTTCTAAGCTTTAGTATAGAATATGGAAGATGGAAAGCAAATAAAATGGCAGTGAGAGGCTAATAGTTTAAAGGGAATACACGTTGAGAATATCCTGACATTGGAACTCATTCATACCTAGTGTCGTATCCATTCCCCTATTTAACATTTTACTCATTCCTTGATTCAGCAGGAAGCAAGAGAAGCGGAATCTACAGTTGAGGCAACAGAGTCGAGAGTGGGAACCTTACCTCTCTTACGCTTTGGCACCATTTTTGTCGGTTTCAGGCTTCTCCGGGAAACTTAAGGGATTAAGTCACGGATTTTGTCCATACTCTTCGACTGGCTCGTGACACGGAAGCTCTCATCAGATGAAGCAAGCAACACGCTCTTGCCTTCGGAGAAACTGATTCTCTCGACGAAGGTTTCGCAGCACTCTTGCCATTTGAGCTGTGCCAAATCCGCCAACACGTCCTCCAGTGCCACCGCCGCAAACGCTGACACGCTGTCACGCAGGGTCGAACGCGGCACATCTACAAGATCCAGTGACTCCACCGCCTCCACCAGCACCTTCTGCGCACGGATTTGAGATAGGTTTTTTCAATTTCTCAAAACGAAAACCTATTCAATAATCATCTCCTGTTGTTCGAAGATTTACGGACAGAGACCTAAACTACCAAGGCAATCTAGAACTTCTAATCTTAAAGCGCGTTGAATTTAAAAGAAATCAAGGAATAAAAAATTAAGGAGAAAACGGTGAAAGTAGGCAACGTTTTCCCTCAAAATTTTGTTACTAACCAAAAGGAACTTAAGATATAGCTTGAGGGAGAAAAGAACCTTGGGAGCGTGGTGGATTTTCTTGAAGCCGTGAATGCGGATGACCTGTGGCAGTAGGAAGAAGAAAAATTAACGATGAAATGCAGAGTATCGAAAGAAAATTGACAATGAAAATGAGAATTGAAAAATGCACAGAATGAATGGAACCTGGTTAAGTTGATTGATTGTTAGGTGAAGCGTTTGGCGAGAATGAAGGAGACGGAGATAGTCGTCCAGCCATAGTTTGTCTTTCTTCGAAGGCCGTTTCTTCATGGAGCTTCCTTGCTATTGCGGAATCGCGGATGGTAATTCTTCTGCCATTATTTATAAACAGAATGAGAGAGGAAAGCGTCTCCTTTTATACCACCACGATTGCACTAGTTAGTGTTAGTTACAATTACACATTAAATTAAATGAATAGATAAAGCTGACATGAATGATGAACCATCATAACATGTTTAGTGACAAGACTAATTTTTCATTTCATCATTGGTCATATATCCATATACAATGATTCATAAGAGAATACACTGTTTTACACAAAAGAACATAGGTTTGAAATAAGGTACAAATTTTGATAATTATGCAGTAGGATAAGATGCCATCATAGCTATGCCACACAGTCCTTCTTGAGCAGCCACACCTCTTTGCATCCTAATGTAGCCTTCTTCACCCCACTCTGTTCCCCATGAGTTCTTAACTAACCAATACTTGCTCCCATCATCACTAACATCATATCCCACAGCAGTCACACCGTGATCCAGTTCAGTTCCACAAGAACCAGTGAAGACTCCACTCTTGTAAAATTGAAAGTCAGAGCCACTTGCATCAATGGCTACAGAAACTGGTTGATTGGCCACCGCTTTCTGAAGGGCTTTCTCATTGTTAACAGGGACATCTTCGTAGCCAGTAATGGTTGCAGCACCGATGGCTTCTGCCTTTGCATTGCATTTTCCATCAACACCCTTGTAGGGGTAATTGGCTTCGGTGTTGAGTCCATGATTGTTAATGATGAATTTGAAGGCATCATCCATAAAACCACCTTCACAACCCTGGTCTACACCTTTTGTGTCACAATCAACAAGTTCTTGTTCAGATAAAGAGATCAGTTTCCCAGTAGTGAGTGCATGAATTCCTTCCGTTGCTGCAACTGCGGAAAACGCCCAACAGCATCCTACAAGATAAATTAATGGTTAGATAACGATTGAGTTTATAATTTGACTTGGAAATGCGAATGAAGAATGAAGCATTTCCTTACCACATTGACCTTGGTTCTTCACAGGCGTAACTGCACCCTTTTGCCTCCAGTCCACTGTAGAAGGAATTGCAGTCACATTTTCATACTTAAAAGTGGTTGACCTTATGATTGAGGAACACATGTGGGCCTTGAACCTATTTCTGCGTGCTATGAACTCCTCGTTGGTGAGGTCTGCAAATTGGTTAATGCCTAGCAGATAAGGTTTATTGGCAGCATTGTTGGAGACTTCGATGTAATTCACATTTTCCTTAAATATTCTGAAACGCTTATCCCTTTCCTCAGGGTCCTTGTACTCTATGCCATAACGATTCATCCATTGTTCATGTCTCTCATACATCGAGGCATCTTGGAGAGTGCGACATGTGACTTGGAAACTCCAGAATGTCATGCAGAAAAGCAATGTCAGTAAAATATAGTAGAACTTTCTTTTTACAACCATAATGGCTTGTTCTTGTATTTTTTGTTGAAGTGTGCTGTGGAGTGGTATTGAGGATTGTTTGTGGTGTTTATATAGGCATGTTAACGTTGAATTATAAATTAGTTTTCACTTTTCAACTGAAATCTCGAAGCACCTCTTTCTTGTAGGTAATAAGAAATTATAGCTTTGTTGTGCTGTTATGGACAAATTGTTTGTCAAACGTAGATGCTTCATGTACCATAATGCCAAATTACCTCTCAAGAGGATTGTGCGTGTTGGAAAAGCTGAGTAATAAAAAATGGAACTTTGAAAGCTTTATCAACTGTCCAGGCAAATTGCTAATTAGCAAACGAAAACACAGAATCTTCCAAAATCAAATTATAATATATATATTTTTGATATAAATATATAAAGTTAATATGTTTATTGAAAATGACCTTTTATTCCATACAGTAATTAATCAAGTCTAACGGTGTACGCCATCGCCAAGCCGAAGAATAACAATGCAGAAACCAAGTAGTAGGTTTAATTACTCAAGTTAACTTCTTCTAACTAGTTAATTTACTCGTAAAAAGTGACGCAAGTCCCAACTTATGCCCTTATAAATTGAGTAGAAAGCGTATTATTTGTTTATTTGTTTTAATTTAATTTAATTTAGACATGTAAAGTATTAAAGTTTCCTAATTAATAACCTTTCTGCCTGCATCTTTATATGTAAGTTACTTTGATGTCCTCCCTATCCTATTTGGTTTGGTTAATGTGTATGCATTTCTTTCTAAGGGTATTGATAAAACTCTAACTCTAAGTACATGAGCCAAGGGATATGAAAACGAAGAGATATTAAGACGAGGTAAAAAAGAGTTTTTACTCTTGAATATAAACTGAAGTAAAAAGGTTATTTTGTTTGGAATGTGTTCCTTTTTTTTGGATTAGTAAAAAAAAAGAAAAAAAGCGGAAGATAAAGATAAACTAGATCGCAATATTTATTGACAAAATTTTTTGATAGTTTTTTTTGGTAATTATTGAAAGATGTTTTATATAGTTAACGACAATTTTTTTTCTTTAATAATTACTGATTGATGTAAAATATCATCGATAAGTTTATTGACTGCACTATTACCAACTAATTTTAGCCCGTCGAAAATCTATAAAAAATTAGTCATGACGGATAGATTTTGCACATATCTGATGGATTTTGATCGTCGTAATACTTTTTTTTCTTGTAGTGTCCTCCCTGATGACACTCTCCCTATAACACTAGCCTCCACTACATGTGTCTCCTTTGTTTGACCATCTTGGGAACATCTCCTTCCGAGCTTGTTGCAAGTTCATCGTTAATTAGAGCTCACATCCTGTCGTTGCCTGATGAAGCTATCATCCCATGTCCACCATTACGTCTTCTTTTCTCTGCATCGACATTTGCAAAAGTTTGCTTTTAACTATTGTTTTCACTAAATTTTTTATATATATAATATTTCGTATCGCCATGTGTGATGTTATTTTTTAGTTTATAGATACTAGAAAAGCTTGAAGAGTGTGGAGTTGACCTATATCGTTTGTTTGAGATGGAGGAAAAAGACATTGGGGTATTAAATTGGTATGCATCATGAGGAAGGGTATGTACCTTTTAGTAGAATAATGTTGAAAGGTTTCATTCAGAAGTTGGTTCATGCTCAACAAATGTTGATTATTATTTTTATTCCTTCCCCTTTTTAGTTTAGTCAAGAAAAACCTGGGGTATTTTCTGTAACACCCCAAATTTTGGGATGTCATGGGTTTACAAAAAACTTTTTAATACTTAACTCTGATACCATTGTGAGATACAGTTTAAATAAAAACTTCCATTTATTATAACTGAATTTTGAAAACTTCCTAAATCAAATGCAACTATAAAGCGTTCATAGAATTACATTACAAAAATATTAACATTGAACTTAAAATCCCATAGTTCTCCCATGTATCTCATTGCTCAACTTCGCTTTAGCTACATCTGTAAAAACATCTACTCCTGTACAAGTACGATCATTGTAGGTGGAAACCACAACCTCAAACATGCAAAGGGTGCGCTAACAGAAATAGGTCATAAATATACATAAGTATTCAACATAAACTTAGAATAAGATTTCTGAATAGTAAATATCATCATCTCCTATACACATCTTTACGTGACAACACATCAAATCATTAACACTCACACTATCAGAATTTCAAGTCATCGCTATATAACCAAAAATGATTTCATCAAAGTAACCAATTCACACCCGGACTCCCTTAATTACTCAACAACCCTACCCCAATTTATTTGAAACCATTCACTATACATTGAATCACCACCAATTACTCATATACAACATAAGGTCGAGTGTCACCTCCCACCACTCTCTTAAAGAGCTTCACCGGGCCAATACACTACCACACTATTACATATTGACATCTCCCACCACTCTTTGGAAGGCTTCACCGGCAAGTACACCACTTTCCACCATTCTCTTAGAGCTTCCCTGGGCAAGTATATGCTTTCTACCACCCTCTTAGGCTTCTCGAACAAGTATACACCTCCCACCACTCTATTCTCAAAAAGCTTTACCGGGAAAGTACTAGTGCTACTTCCACCACACTTTCAGGAGCTTCATCGGACATCACAAACATAAACCCAATTCCAAAACAATTAACAATATTATACTTGCACAATCAAGCGACAAACCTTTATGTGATATCGAAACAATGATAACGCAATCATCAAACAAAGGACAAGTCAACCAAAATATAAAAAAAGGAAAATATATACTACATACACACCTTTTCTAATAACTAACACCAAATCCATTAAAATAAAATAAATTCAATATATCCACCCAAATGTCCATGTCACCCTTAAAAGCCTATGAATCTATACACATGAAAGAAAATAAGTCCATCCAACATGCATACACGACGCTTATACAAAGTTGTCTGTAGCTTTATCCCCACACACTAGTGCAGAAAGGGCTTTAGACGTCTGTTCTTTTGGCTTTTTGACGTCCGACCTGTACCCGACGTCTTTGTGGGTGACGTTAGTCAGACGTCCGTTGTGTCAGGCCGAACGTCTATATAGACATCCGATAAAGCCACCCCGAACGTCTATATGCCTGAACGAGTTGTTTAGGGATTAGGGGTTTGGACATCGGCTTGTGCACTTCAGTGCACTAACCGACGTCTACTGGGCGTTTTTTTTTAAAAATCAATTTACTTTTGCATTAAAACCACACCTGAAAAGCAGAAAATTGTCCCAGAACATTATAGTATAGTATATATGCGTTTCATATAAAGAAAGTTCTACTTAATGTACAAAATAATCCAATACCAAAACTATCAAGATATAAACTTAAACTAAAACTAAGCAATGTTCAACAACAAATAAAATTGTTCCTAACTCCATCTTTGCAGAAGATAAGCTGTCCACTCCTGCCTTATCTGCCTAATTGTGTCCTCTGGTATAGGAGATGTACTCTTGAAGCTCTGCAAAATTGAAGAAAGATTCATTATGGTTTCATATAATTTGATTTGTAATGTATTGAAGGTATGCATCATTACCTCATTCCAGTCATTTGTAATGACAGCTCGAATGATGGTCTTAATCCAACACATGACATAGAAGCCACATTCCCATGAATCCTGCTGCTGGTTACACTAAAATGACAAACTAAATAGTCAAGAATTTAGATCATTCAATAACATAGAAAATGATATTAGAACTATAAATGACTTACAACCTTTGGATATAAAATTTGAACTAGTTGACCTCGAGATTTACCAATAACTCTGTACAGATTGAAAACACAAAGTAAAATTATCATAACTATATTTATCATAAAAGTTTAAGGTGAACATCAAATTCAAAGTCATTTTTGGAGAAACACTTACCCTTGAAGCATGGTTCTCAAGTCATTTTTCATCTTCCTGTGCAACGAACAAAACCATATAATTTTACATTGTTTGGGAATGATGACCATCAGCTGCCAATGCGACCTATCACGAAGGACAAATAGTTATTTAACTAAGTAATTAAGGAAACTTTAATAATGAACTTTTACATATAACAACACCTACCCATCAATGTATGGCACAAGGTATACGTCTCTTTTTGACTCATCCATCCATGTTTGCAAATAATGTTGTCTGTTTTCCGGGAAACAACAGTTGCTCTGAATCATTTATAAGAGAATCATACAAATTAGCTCTTCCAAAATTATCTTCACCGACATCACGTATCATGTCCTCTAAATGATCACTCATCCATTCTTCTACAGAATCCGTTCCTCGTGACGTGGTAGGCTGGTCCAATACTTCTCCATGCCAAATCCAAACGGTATAAGTCCTCATGATGCCGAATATGAATAGATGGTCACGCACATTGCCTAAGTCTTGCCATATTTGATTAAGACAACACACACAAGGACAAAAATATGTCCCGTTCACAGACTTAGCATTTTGTTCAACGTATTGCAAGAACTTCGAAACACACTTATCATATTCTTCACTGATGCGACGTTCATTCATCCAACTTCGATCCATTCTATGTTCGTAAAATCATCAGTTTAAGTTTTTAACTCTCACAAGGTTAGGCCCTATCCATTCAAAAAAATTAATTTTCATAATTTGCTAAGACACGTGCAAAGAAGTCTACATCATAAATTTGATAAGATTTCGCCAGCATTTCGCATTGGTCTCCGAAATACACGAAATGAGAGTAGTCAACATTGACCACAATCAAATATGCATCCGGAGAACAACACAAATACTGAACCGAAATTTTATCAATCTTATCCATAAACTCCAACTTACATGTTATTGGAAAATTATGAAAATTAATTTTCTCAAACTGTCCAATCGGACAATTCAAAATTTAACACAAACGATTAAAAGATTAATCGTTTGTGTTAAATTTCAAACGGGAACTAAGTGTCACTCAATGATTTCATACTTATAATCTAACACGACAATTATAATAACACAACTAATACATGCATATTCAAAAGCTAATAACACATGCAGACCTTAAAGTCAAAAACATGCATACACAAAACCCAATAACATGTGTACAAAAAAATTATCAACGAAGAAGCTAACCTGAAAAGCAGATTCCAAATGAAATTGAGGGAAATCGGGGAGTGCACGACCTAAAACGTAGGCCAAAAATAGTCAAAAACGCCGCCCAAGAACACGCAAGAAACTGCACCAAAACGCACCGAAAACGATTTTTAATCGATTCAAATCAAAGATATTTCATCACAGAACAATTTATTCGGATTAAAAGTAAATTTAAACGGTCCAAAACAGAGAAAACGCACCTGGCAATGCAATGCCGCAGAGTGAAATCGCGGGGAAGACGATGAATAATGAGCGTAACTCCTCGCGGGTTCGTGTTTTAGTATAAATGGCACTAGACGTCTGGTAGTGGAAGGCCCCGACGTTTATAATATTATAGACGTCGGGCCCATAACTAATATGACGTGTTTTGGATTTAAATATTGATATTCGCAGGGGGTTTAGACGTCCGTTGGAGGGGCCCCGACGTGTATAATATTATAGACGTCGAGGCCCCTCCACAACGGACGTTTAAGAGGCTGAACACAATTAACTCTTCAACTATTTTGTCAGCAACTTAAACGTCCGTTGTAGGGGGGCCCGGACGTCTATAATATTATACACGTCGGGGCCCCGCCAATGGACGTTTAAGTGGCAGTTTGAAGAGTTAACTTTTTCAGCCACGTCCGTTGGAGGGGCCCCGACGTGTATAATATTATAGACGTCCCCCCCACAACGGACATTTAAGTTGCTGACAGGGTAGTTGAAGAGTTAATTGCTTCAGCCTCTTAGACGTCCGTTGGAGGGGCCCGACGTATATAATATTATAGACGTCTGGCCCTCCCACAACGGACGTCTACAGTCCCACTTATTTATGGATATGTCACCGGTCAATTATTTACGTTGGTGTTTTTGTGGACAGACGTCTATTGAATGACGTTAAAGGCCAATTCTACACTAGTGACATAATGTATAAAACCCAATATATGATTCATTACTTTTATGCAAACAGAGAATGAGCAAAAACCTTATATATACCTAGCAACATATACTCATAGATTAGCTCCCTTACCCGGATGAAAGTTTTCTCCTTTCTTCCTAAAGTCTTTCGCTCTTGAGGCTCTATACTATTCCTCTCTCAAACCAATTTTTCCTTTCTTTTTCTTTTTCGAACTTACGCTGATGTTTATACTCTTAAAAGTTGGATATTATACTTTTAACTTTCCTCCCCCGATTCTGTTACGTAACCTATCTTTATATCTATAATAATTATTTTATTTTATTTTTTTAAAATAACTTTCTCTTTCCTCGTTAATTGCCTATCCTAACATCCCACTTTTCACTTCATAACTGCCACAACCATTCCCGCGAACCCCTTTACTCAATCAATTTGCCAACAAAGTGGACCCCACCATTTACTTAAAAAAAACAAAACTACAATTGGCCAAATCTTGGCCCAGTAGAGGCTTAAATCAAAGACCCATGAGCAACCATAAACACCATACAACCACGATACCATTCAACTTTCATTGATAATTATGCATATAAAAAACTTATAAACTAAATAAAACACCGTTTACTGTGCCATAATATTACCCAAAAATCATAAAATAAATAATTAGTAATTATTATTAAGAAAATAATATTTAGATTTATTTATTTTCTTCGGGTCTCACATTTTCCATTACTTCAATTATCAGCAACTGTGAGTCCAATTACCAGAATTAGGTTGAAGGTATTTTACTATTAATACCTATCTAGACTGCTTAGTTTCAAATTTTTTTCATTGATTTCATGTTATAAAATAGTTTTGCCATCCAGTTCTACAAAATCACTTGTTATTTTCATGTTGGTTTGGTCATTACACTAATTTTCCTTGGAAAGATAGTTTTCATGGTACTGCTCAACATTGGTGGATTTTGGTAAAGGTGAATATACCCGTATTCTGGTATATCGATGACTCATTCTTGTATTTCACTTGGTAAAGGGAAATGTAGAAGAACAAATCCCTACCCTACCACTGTACAGGTTGTTCAATCAATAAGAGCAACCATTGTATGGCTTCTTCCATCCATAACAAAAGGAGGAACAAATTGGACATATTGTCGCTTTTCATCTCTCTCTTACTCATAGTAGCTTCTTGATTTCTGTAATTAAGTAGTCAATTCTTTCTGCAAGGAGTCATTTTACATGCACGCTTATTAGCCTATGATTGTCTGTGAGTAGAGTTGGTTCTTCTGAAGAGTCGGGCTCTAGGGTATGTGACCCTTCAACATGAAGTATTCCTAAAACCTTGTGTGCTAAAAATGAAGTATTCCAATTAGTGTGTATTGAAAATTGTGTTTGGTTTTGTGCTGCATAATGCATTCTAATATGCGTTTTTTGCTTGGAGCATAATAAGTATTTTAGCATGATCAACTTTCCTAAAACTTTTGCTTCATTGGAGCATGTTATTTTGCTATACAACATTGAAGACAAGTTGAATACACAAGAAAATATTTTCCTTATAGTAAACAACAAGGAATATTTATGAGTACTAGGAATCAAGAACAACCTTTCTAAAACTGCATTGAAAAAACACTAGTACATTTAAGGCTTAAATGCTTACTTCGTTTTTATGTTATGAGATAAATTTTTGTTTAGTACCCGGTTTTAAAAATGAAGATATTGGATCCCTATGTTATGAAAAGTGTATTGATGAATCATTATTTTCTTCACTTCACTTAGTTTATTGTACTAGAATTAATCGGGGAATTATGTTTAAATGTCCAGTATTTTCCCATTTTTTGGTAATTGTGCTTAATTTGCTCAGAAATTCTAATTTTAATTAATTTGAATTATTTAAGCTAATTATTTACATTATCAATTACAGGAAAATTTTGGAAATATAATCTGGGACATTTAGAAGTTAAATGATTGAGGAGCACACCACACGGCCTCATAAAAACATACGTTTGCTAATGTGAATGATATGCGTTGCTGATTTCTTAAATGAGCAATTCATTCATTTAGTAGAAGGTTCATTTTTATTGGGTGAAAATAATGAAGTGCATTTATGCTGGAAGTGGGCTGCCACATATTTTAAGGGTCACGGCCTACACCTCAAGTGATGGGTTTGGAAGAATG
Organism: Vigna angularis; assembly: GCF_016808095.1. Lineage (NCBI taxonomy): Eukaryota > Viridiplantae > Streptophyta > Magnoliopsida > Fabales > Fabaceae > Vigna > Vigna angularis. The sequence goes on along the minus strand of NC_068974.1, from coordinate 25,375,017 downwards.
TGCATCAAAAGCCATGGGTCCCTTTTTCTTACTTTTAGTGTTTTACTTAAAAGATAAAATGGGTTGCCACAAGCATTTGTCACGGTCCATCCACTACCAAATAAAAAAAGAATCTTTTATTCTCTTCAGAAATGGGAGACACCAGAATAGAAAAAAGAAGGGACCACTTCTTCAAGGAAGCAAACGGACTTAGTTAAGAAAGTATAGGGGATTCATTGAATGGAGGCCACTGGAAAACTAAAGCACACAGCATAGTGAAGATATGAAACTACAGCTGATTTTATTAGCTGAAAAGAAACACAAGCATCCTCCATATGGTCCAGCAGCTGGTCCAGCAGTTGGAGGCAGCAGCTCCCACGTCTACACATCCAAGTGTCACGGTTGGAAGCAAAGGATGCTGGTGGAAGAAAAGCACACGGACACCAACAAAAATGGAGGGGCCCTCACCCTATTTTCTCACGGCCAAGTAAACTATTTTCTCACGGCCAAGAATGCAAGGAAAAGATGCTCACTCAAAGACAAGGAAGCCTCACGGGAGGAGCTTCAGAATCGGGCTATAAAGAAGCAAGCAGCAGAGAAGGAACAAGGGGGGAGAAGTCCAGCAGAGAGTGCTGGACCGAGGGCTGGACAGGGAGCTGGGATAAGGTTTTCAGAGTTTTGGAGTGTGGAGACCGTGAGCTCGAGGAGAAGTTGGAGAAAGAAAGAAAGCTGTCACTAGAATGGAGGAGGATGTAGCGTGAACTCTTGCTGGTTTTGTACATCTTTTTATTAAAGCTTTGATTCATATGTTGTTATATTCATCTTTGCATTTTATAAACTGTAAATTGGATTCTCTGTTTGTGCAAGTTGTTACTGTAATTTGATGAGCCTTGTAATTTTGTTTTGGAAGTGTTTCATTTCTTGTATTTATGCTGAAAAGTTCACGGTTGTTCATGTTTCTCTCATTTTAGTTTCCTTTGATGCACTTTTGGTTGAATGTTTTTGTTGATTATGTATGAATCTTCACGGCTGTTTAAAGATAGATAATGAAGTATTGTTTCAAGCTTGTATTTTAATTTTGTTAGAAGTAAAAAAAGAAGCAAAGTAAATGGTGAATTAATGAGATGTCCACGGTTCTTTCTATTTTTAGTATCTCTTTGGTTTTGATTTAACTGGAAAGAAAAGGGTGCCTTGTGTAATAGCTGGAATGTTAAATTGTTGAAGATGAAGAAGTGAATTAGGTGAAACTAGGTGTGTGTACGTCCATGAACTTCTTTTCCTTGTAGAAATCGAACATCTTTCTTCTAATAAAATTCCATTAGGATTTAATCCAACCTCTTTTTGCATTATGTTTTTATCTTTAATTGAGTTGTTTTAGAAGAAGTGCCGCTGGAATGATGTGTTTGTTAGGAATAAAATTAAAATTGCTTTTCATCAAAGAAGAAGATAAGAAGTGTTAATTAAGGGTTAGGAGTACGTAAGAGTGAAAGCATGTTTATTTTGTAAAATAATTTGGTATGGATGTTGTAAGGCACGGTGTTGGATAAAGAAATCTGATTTCATTTTCATTTTCAATCAAACCCATGGAAGCTCAACATGTCCCCATGGAAGCTCAACATGTCACTGTATATAGAGAAGTTTAGAAGCAATTGCAATTTCAAATTTAATTTCTTTTAGAAGATACTCTACGCTTTTTTTACCTTCACTGTTCAAGAATTTTATTTCAATTATTGAATCCTTCGTGTATTTCATTTTCAATTAAGTGCTTTTATTGTCTATTTTCTGTTACAGCGTTTTAATTTCAAGCAATGATGAATTTTACGTTTTCTGATTTTATTGTCTTTTACCGTTTAGTTTTTACGGTCTTTAAAATTTACTTCAACAATTTTTTTAATTTTGTTTTGTTTAAATTCCAGTTTTAATTTATTTTTCACACAAAATAAAAAAATCACAAACAAACCCCCATTACGTGTTAAATCTGAGACCGAACCACAAATATTGGTCCTTGTGAGACGACCTAGGAGTCACTTCCTAGTTATACTGCATTTATTCATGCACATCAAATTTGACGGGTCGCGACGCCCGTATCATGTATGAATAAGGTCCTGTCCGTTAAGTTGACAACAATAGCGTTAAGTTCATGCTGATGTGGCCGTACTTTTTCTCTTCTCTATTTTGCTGTCCAGCTTTTTCTATCTCTTTTTCAGCTTTTTCTTTGATGATTTGTTGAACTTGTTCTTTCTTTGTGGACCTTTATTCATATATTTTTCATAACATAGGGACCCAATGTCTTCATTTTTAAAACCAGATACTAAACAAAAATTCACCTCTTAACATGGGGACGACGTCAACATTCACTACAAGAAATATATTTATTACCGAAGGAATAATACCGACGGCCTTATGACCTTCGGTAAATGTCGTTTACCGAAGGATTTATCGACGGTCATTTGAATGGTTAATTACCGAAGGCTTTTACCCTTCGGTAACGGGGACAGTGACAGTACCGAAGGAATACGCCATTCTCCCATTCCCACATTTTAGTGAAATTAGAATTAGGGATTTCGCTCTCCCATTCTCGGAAAATCAGTCTCTGTGAAACCATCTCTCCCCAGAAACCTCTCTCGACCCTAATCTCCCTCTCTCGACCCTAATCTCCCTTTCTCGGTCAATGGTGGCCATTTTTTCGCACTTCCCCCTAGCCTTTACGTCATTCTCCCTTTTGTGATTTGATCCACTCCTCAATCGTGGTGTGCTTATTCGTCTATCGTGGAAGGAAATTGACCCTAAGGAAGTTGGTTGGTGAGGTGAGGGTTTACATTGTCGTTGGAAGGGGTTTCGTGACGGTGGTGAGGCAGCTTGAGGAGGGTGCTATGGCGGCCTGAGTAGGGTTTGGCTATCGCGACGCCGCCAATCGAAGGGGTGCGTGACGAAACCGTTGTTGCTGCGTGAGGAGGTATGTTCAAACTGTGTTGACACATTTTCGTTTTGAATATCATTGCATTGCATTGAAGTTGTTGTTGAGTGGTAATGTATATTCTGGTTTTGTGGTTTCGATTAGGGGCTGAGGCACAGTTGTTGAAGGGCTGCAGTTGAAGTGAAGTGTCCAAGATTTCATCATTTCCAGGTACATCATTTATGTTTAAGGACATGTCTTTATTGTATGAACTGTTGCCACTGTATTTGGTTGAGTGTGATGTTGTTGTCCTAAGTGCACAATAGATTTGAGCTCGTAAACGTGTGCATATATCAACACTTGTGCCCCCAACTCTTTATTAGAATCCCTTTCCCTTTCACCATCTCTTGAAACCCATCTTTCAACAACCACTTCTCCAATTGCTCTGTTCCATATGCACATCTAATTACCAAAATGAATGCCCTTTTCATTCATTCCAATCCTCACACTAATTGTATTAATTGGTCAGGATCTGGATGGTTTAGGCTGCCAAGGACATAAGTCCTACACACCATAGCTTATGCCTTGTAACCCTTTCATACTCTTTAACATACTGGAAAATTAGAGTATGCTCTGCTGGGTTATAATGATTGGTTGGGTCTAAAGTGAACTTAAAGGTTTAATTAGGTTATGGGAGCTTGTAGACTAGAATTGTAATACTGCAACACTTACTGTGTGGTGTTTTGTTCTTCATGAGGCTAGAATGGTCAATTAGAGTGCAATTAGATGGTTTTTTGATGTTTTGCAAATTGCCTTGATTGTCCAATACCACTTTCGTTTGATCTTGAATGGTCCATTATGATCCTACCACATAAAAATAGCTGTTGTGTTTGATCTCAAATAGGTAGAACAACATTTGAAACTATTGTTTTAAATCTGGTTTGGCATATAGATCATTGTTGAATATCTTATAGTAATCTTCTAGTGTCTTGTTGATGTTGTTGCACCCGCAGATACTGACTGTGTTCTTCACCTTTTTCCCCAAAAGTTTGAAGATATCAGTAATTACAATTGACCCTGAGATTCAAGAAGTGGGTATATATATGTTACAATAAGTAGTGAATCCAAGGAGAAGATATATAGGAGAAATAATAAACTATTGATAACAAAAACAAGCTCCATCGTAAGGAGAAAGCCCAATGGTTTTCTCAGAGGATAGTGTAGTGAGGGGATGTCATGAGATAGTAGAGTCTAAGTTGGTGAGCACCAGACTCATATCTCATAAGGACAAGGACATAGGTCAACTCCTGCTACCTATGTGAGGACCTTGTTGGTGGACAATGGCTAAGTATGTTTATAAGTAGTCATAGAGCTTGAAGGCCTACCCTGGTCTTGGGGAACTTGTGGGACCTAAGTCCTCTAACTTTTTTTCTAAGTAAACAACCTTTTTCATTCTGTTTATCGTTTTTTAGGATGACCATAATTAATGTTTAAGGTCAAATATTCAATACTTGAAAACCTGTTATATAAGATTATTGTTGTCAAGCTTTTTTTATTTGGTGTCTGTTTTCTTGCTTCCCATTAATTGGTGCTGCCAGGTCATTGATATTTTGTTCTAAAAAGTGATCATGTTGCTGGAAACAGATTTTTTTTATATATATAATCCAGTACACGTTGTTGTCCAGTGAATTGGTGCTATTTATGGTGTTGTGAAGACCTTTTTGACTTATTTTGTTTTGGAGCACACTGCTGATTTGGTGCAACTTAGATGTTTATAATGTATGCTATTTTTTTGGGTGCATTAAAGTGGGTTTAGGAAGGGTTCAAGTTGCATGGTTTAGTGCATATATAATGGATATATTGTCCTAAAAAATCATCCATGTTAGGGTGCTTAGTGCAGTAACTTTCTGGTCAAAAAAATTGTATGTTTTAAAATGTGAATGGGTGTAGTAAATCAAAGTGTTGCCCTAGATATTTGAGTTGGTGTATTGCGGTGCATTTTGTTGGGTTATATAATTTTATTAGGCCATTGAAATCTTGATTTCTATCTCATTCAACACGAAAAAAAAAGCAATAAAAACTGTTGTTGTTTTGTTTTTTTTATGAACGTGAATTCATGGTTTTTGTTCTTTGGGTGCATTGCTTTTTTTTTTTGTGAATTTTTGGATGCCTGCCTCTGAAAAATGTGATGCTAGAAAATCCAGTTTTGGTGTTTTGTTATTTTCTGGAAACATGGTTTGAAACCTAATGTTATTGGATGTTGCTGGAGTTTCTTTTCGGTCCAGTATGTGTAAAAATTATGGTGCTATGCTTGCTGTTTTTGTGTGTTTTATGGCAAAATTTTGGTGCATTAAAGTGATGTTTATTGTCTCCAATAGGCACAACTTGGTCCTATATCCCTTCCTTTTGCTAAAGAGAACAACGGTAATTGCTAGATGCTGGTAATTCCCAATTACAGTATAAAATTGTGGGAGATTTAAATATCGTTCAGGGGCATTTACCGAAGGCTTTAGCCCTTCAGTAATAACTGAGGGCTTTTGTCCTTCGGTAATTACCGAAGGCTTTTGCCCCTCGGTAATTACCGAAGGCTTTTGGCCCTCGGTAATTACCGAAGGGCTAAAGCCCTCGGTAAATGTTAGCGACAAGGGATTTACCGAGGGCTCTTTGGCCGTCGATAAGCCTTCGGTAATTACCTTTTACCGACGGCTTTGGGCTGTTTCCGAGGGCTTCTGGCCTTCGGTAATGCCCTTCTTTTTTGTAGTGATTTAAGCCTACATTTAACTTGTATTGGAGATAATTCAACACACTTTGTTTTGCAGTGTTATATACTTGCTTGCATAACCTAATAAGAAGTGAGATATTGCAAGGTTTTCACCCAAGTTCTATGCAGCTACGTGACTTTACCTCTTTATGATTTAGTCACACAGGAAAGATACATGAACATTTGATGTAAGATAAATATCCATGTACTCTGTTAGAAATAAGGAGGCTTGTTTCTCAACACCAAGAAGGGGGAGGGGGTGAATTAGTGTTTTATAAAAACTTATAGTTTTCAAATCTTTTTGAGAAATTAGAATCATCTTTAAACTTTCTTGTGTTGTAAGTAAATGTGCATGCAAAGAAAGTAAAGAGATAAGGAAAGAAAATCAAACTCAGATATTTATCTTGGTTCGGCCTCTATGCCTACATCCAATCACTTTCCCAATCAACTTTATATTGGAGAGTATTTATCTATAATGATCAGAGTATTACAGCCAAGGTTTTACAAAGTTCTCTCAAATGTAAACACCTTTTCAACTCTCAATCAAATATAAAAACAAAATACACTTGCACACACAGAACCACTTGTCCCTGTTGCAGAAACCCTTTGAGAATCTCCTCTCAAATTCAAAGAGCTCGTCACTCTTCTTCCTGACGCGCACGTCCAGGAAAACAACAAATCAAAGATTGCAAAAAACTTCTTCTGATCAAACTAGATACACTTGCAGTAGTGCTAATGTGATCAACCAATGTAGTCCACGAAAATGCTTCTAAAAAATGTCTCAAGATTCCTCAAATTCTTCACGTTCTTGATTCTTTGAGCATATGTGCAACATGTAAAACTTTCTAAGATATAAACAGTAAGATATGAAATTGTTAGAATGATCAAAAGTCTTAGATTTACAAACAATGCGTCAATTTATAGTTATTGTCATATTAGACGCAAAGTAATCGATTACATTAGTAATGTAATCGGTTACATAAAGCAGATGTAACAATATTACAACTAACTCAGCCCTTAATTGAATGCTCAATTAATCTAATCGATTTGCATTTAATGTTAGTGAAACATATTTAAAAATATGAACGTTAAAGTAGTTATGACTAGCATGAAATCAGTTTTCAAAATATAACAGACTTAATTGAATACACAACATATGTAATCGATTAAGCTTAACACTTAAACAAATTTTGAAAACTTTTCTTCTTAAAAACACATCACAGTACATTTGAAAAATATATATGCAAACAAACGAGTTTTAATCGATTTAACAACTAATGTAATCGATTCAAACTAATTGTTTTCCCACAGTTCCAAACATAAGTTGTCTGATGACCTTAATTGATTACTACAACATTATAATCGATTATGTCATGCATATATGCTTTTTGTGCTTGTGGTTTTCATTACACAAACACATGCATTGTGCATACACAGATATAATCAAATCATAATCACAATAGTACACATAACCAACACAATATGTTCAACATATGCATTTATCACAGTACGTGCACATACATTAGTGCATAATTGACCTTTAACGTCACCCCGTAGACGTCGAACCATAAAATAACCAATGTAAATTATTGATCGGTGGCATTTTCATAAATAAGTGGGCATATAGACGTCGGTTAGGAGGGATGTCGACGTCTATAATATTATAGACGTCGGCCCCCCTTGTAACAGACATCTATATGGCTGACTGGGTAGGTGAAAAGTCATTTTTTTCCGCCATATAGACGTTTGATCCCTCCATGTCCGACGTTTATATGCCCCCGCGAATATTAATTTTTAAATCAGAAAGACGTCATATTAGTGAGGGCCCCAACGTCTAGTTCAGAATAGAGGTCGGGTACTGGAGGCACCGACGTCTTGATTCCTGTTAAATCAGAAATCGCGAACTCGCGATTACGCACACTTCATCGTCTTCCTCCTCGCCTTTTCTCTTCGCGGCATTGTATTTCCAGGTGCATTTTATCTCTTTTGAACTAGTTAAACTTATTTTTACTCTGATTAAATTAGTCTTTGATGGATTATCTTCCATTTGAACCCATTAAATTGAGTTTTCATTGTATTTTGATGCAGTTTTTCTCGTGTCTTTGAGTAGCGTAGTAGCACATTCTCCCTTTGCTAGTTTCCTCGTAAGAAAGCTTGCGTCTTTTGGATCTCTTAAAGCAAGCTTTTCTTATGAGGAAGCTAGCAAAGGAAGAAGGTGCTACTACGCTACCCAAAGACACGAGCTACAGTAGACGTTGGTTAATGCCATGTCTGATGTCTTTTATAGACGTCGGTTATGGTGTAATCCGACGTCTTTTATAGACGTTGGACTCCATAGAATCTGACGTCCCATTAACATCACCCTAAAGACGTCGGATCGGGATCTGACGTTAAAAGCCCAAAATAGCAGACGTCTAAAACCCTTTCTGCACTAGTGATAACACAATAAGCATGTACATATATCACATATGTTTAACACAACACACAAACACTTTTCTGTTGTGACATGACAACATTCATGCGTTGTTGCTATTAATATGTTGTCATCATAAAAAACAACATAACAGGGATTGGGTTTAGCTATCACATTACTCCCCTATCAACAATCTCCCCCTTTTTTGATGATGCACAACCATGATTAACAAAATAACTATGATGTACAGTACACAATAAAAAATTGCTTCACACAGTTTCAAACACATACATATAAATACATATATGTCATACACATTCAACTATCTCAGTCAATGTTCAATTATTTCTCCCCCTTTGGGCATGAGCAAAAAACGAATTATAGCATAATGTAATTGAAACACAGAGATATTGATTCTCACATAGATGCATCAATGATGGACAAATTTATGAACACCGAAATACAGTGTCACAAACTTGTTTTACAATCGGCAAGTATGACTGAATCGTTTCAAGTAATAAACTTGGTAAGACCAAGTATCGTTCTCCCAAAGGACTCACGGCCTAGTTTAGTTATGTGATTCGTTGATTAGCTAAGACTTAAGAACAAAATAATTGGATTTTACTATGCAAAAGACGAAAATAAACATGTATGCATGAGGTTGATCAATGGCTAAAACAAAATACAAACACTTTCAATGGAATATATTGATGAGTATGTTGTTGGGGTTTATCAATTTCATCTTATTCCACTCTCATATATTTTAGGAATTCAACATTCAAGTCATCATTGTTAATGCCACTCTCTAAATTACCTTTCAAGAAGGCTTCTCCCTAATTACGAGTTCATACGATTCCTAGCATCCCTAATAATTATTTTATTTAGCGCAGGAGCTTAAGGCAACCAATATACTATTGGGAGAAATTCCCTAGATCTAGACTTCCCCGTACATTTCCGTATCGACAAAACCAATAATCATGCATTGAATGAGTTAAACAAAGCAAGCATTGAGCAAAGAAGAAAAACCCTAACTAATGATGAAAGAAAGCATAGGTCTTAAATATAAGATGTAAAAACAAATTTCATATATGAGAGTTTCATAAGACTATATTGATTCCCCAACAACAATACAAGGTTTAGTTCACCATATTCATGGTGAAACTAGATGAACAATAATGAAATAAGGAAAGATAAAACCCTAGAAAGGTGAAGAGGTAGCCTGAGCATCCAAGATCCTCCTTCAAAGGGGTGGAAGAGAGAGTATTTGCTTCGTCACAGCCAAAGATACAAACCCTAGGAAAACCTAAAGCTTATATACTATTCGTAAATTACAGAAAATTAGGCCCAAGCCCATAATAGTGCCGCTTAGCGGTAAAGTACCGCTCAGCAGTAAGTGCGCGAGCTCGGTTCTTCCCCTCAGCGGCCATTTTGCCCCTCAGCGGACCTCCCGTGAACTCCTGAGTGCCGCTCAGCGGTAAACTACCGCTGAGCGATAGTTGCGGCTTCTCCTTTTGCACTTTTTGATGTCTTTTCTGATTCCATCTCTCTCCTTCTTCACTCATTTCACCAAATTCACCTTAAAACCTGCACAAAAACACTGAAATCAAGCATAAACCTGTCCAGCTCTGTTATTTCTGAAAATATGAATAAAAACATGATTTCAAGCTAGTTTCTAAGTATAAAGGTTGCTTTTAGTATCAATTTTAAGCATGAAAATAACAGTTTTTCAACTGTTATCACAACCTCAAACTTAGATCTTTGCTTGTCCTCAAGCAAACAAGATGTAACTCAATCTTCAACCAATTCATATGATGGTTCACTCATTCAAAAATCTCCTTTTCAAGATAAGTAAAGACTTCAATCAAACTTATGATCAAGATTTCAATCAAGATGTGCACATGCTTTAGTGTTCACAAAGTCAGTCAATATCCAACAAATGTTATTTTTCATGAATAATCAATCAATTAAGCATGGATGTTCATGTGCTCATGGAATACTTCCTCACCAGGTAAAGTGTTTCACTCACACTCAAGTGTATAAGAGGTAATCACTCATTCACTCCACTATCACAATGTCACATGAATTAACTTTGCCTTTCATTTAACCACAATCAAAAACATTAACAAGCATGCATCATCACAAGGACTTTTCAATGGCTTATAATGTGGCTGGGCTAACAAGAAAATTGGTTTTTCTGGATCACAAAATCCTTGAGTTAAGAGAATCATAACAACACAATTATTCTTATTTTTCCCAACTTGCCTTTGCATTTGCATTGAGCTTTGCTTTTTCTTTTCTTTTCTTTTCTTTTCTTTTTCTTTTCTTTTTCTTTAAGCTCAATGCTTTTCCTTTTTATTCTTCATGGTTTCCCAACAACCCCAAACTTGAACATTTAACAATACCACACATGATTTTCTACTTAACTCAAGGTAAAGTTTTTCAACAAGGGTTTTCAATTTATGTTCAAGGCTAAGGGTTCAAAGGATAGAACACAAGGTGTTTTCTTTTAGTGGGCTAATTTTATGAATTTGGCCAATAAAAAGGGTTTCAACAAACGGCCTTGATCATATGATGCAAAACAAGCAATTGATTCAATCATAGAAAACCTGGGCAAAATCATTCATGCTTCCAAAGTAATAGTATTCAATCATAACAAAAACTCTGGAGCTCAAAACCTCACATATAAGCTCATTCACATTTGACATGCACATCATGCTTAATATCACAATCACAACCATAATATCCTGCATTTGTTCACAAAGCTTGTGAATCACCTGTATAAGCATTTTATGTGCACATCTATCTCAACCACTACAAGAAAAATGATTATTATCTACCGATAATTATATACGGATTTTAATCCGTATATAACATGAGTATTATATACGGATATTATATACAGATCTTAAAAATAAAATTATATACGGATATTATATACGGATTTTATATACAGATATATCCGTATATAAAATCCGTATATATTTTTTGCGCTTGGTGACAGAAGAGTTTCCTAAGGATAATAACCGTATGTAAGTACAGAAGCAAGTGTTACCCACCGATAGTACATACGGATCTGAAAATTAATTTTATTTCGAAAAGATTGAAATTATATTTCATTCGAACCTTGTTTGGTGGAACACTCGCTTGAGGTGTGTTCTCTCGAATCTCTCTCGATCCCTAGCTCTGCATTCTCCACAAATTGTCCCAAATGTCTCTACAACCCTAAGCTTAAGTCTCCATTCTATACCCACTGATTCTCTCAAATGTCTCTGCAACCCTAACTTCAATTCTTCACGCTCCATGCACTCTCCACTCTCCACTCTCCACTCTCCACGCATTGATTCTCTCAAATCTCTCTCGAACCCTAACTTCAACCATTCACTCTCGATGCATTGAAACTCTCATCTCTCGAACGCACTGAAACACTCAAGCTGTGTTCGTGAGAAAAACCTTTTCCCTAAATCTCCTTGTGCCTCGTTGAGGAATCTCGTTCAGCACCTTCGTTTCACCTCTATGGTTCAGTGGCGGTCTTCGTTAGGATGATGCTAAGACCTTCATCTGGTAAGTAATCCTTTCTTCCTTAATTTTCGTAGTAATCTCTAATGCTAGTATTGCGTAAAATCGAAAAAGGGTCAACCCTAATCTGTGTTTAATTCATTCAGGTTACCCGCAATAATTCGTTAATAAGCATGAAAAGATTTTAGAATTAGGGATTTACTAGTTTTTCTCTATTACCGAGTAATATGATAAGCAATACTTTGCTTTTTTTTTGGATGTTATGGGTTTGATTTTGAATTTCTTAATTTGACATCTGAGTGGGTTCAGCTTAGTTGTGTTAGATTGTAGAGATTTGATTTTGGTGAGGAGGGTTTTTCCTTTTTCAAATCAATGCATTTTTTTTCATTTACTTTCAATTGTTTGGATGCGAAAAAAATTATGAATTATGGGGAGCTTTGGGGAAGTTAGCGCTTGTGTTATGTTGTGGAGGTAAAGGTAGTGGATAATAGCAGTGATAAAAACTGGTTCAGAGGTTCAGTGGATATGAATATTGTTGATTGATGAAAAGAAATAACACAATTTTTCTGGATATTGGAAGTGATACATTTATTCTTTGCAAGCTGGAAGCACTTCAACCAGGAAAAAGGGGAGCTGTCGTGGGATTAGTGGAAGAGAAGCATTTCATTCTCCTTTCTTAGATGGATGGTGACACCGCAGAAGGTTTTTAGTTTTCTTGTCTATGTTGAAACCGAGGAGAATTTTGAAGAACACATGGTCTTGTTCTTGTTTTTGTCTTTATGTTTGAACCAGATTTTTATTTTTATATTAGTGTTATTTTGCTGTGAAGAAGTGTGCATGTTGGTAGCTTTTGTCATTTTCATTTGGTGATTAGATTGTTGCTCACGGTGATTTGTGGTTTCTTTTAGAAAAAGCTGATTTATTTGAGTTGAAAGAACTTGCACAAGGTGTCAAATTATTTTCTTTCTTTGATGAAAGAAGAGAGCACGGTCATTGAAAGTAAGTGGGGTCACGGCTTAAGTTGGTGCAGCTGCCATGTGGAGAAGAATTCATCCACTTTAGAAAGCAAAAGTGGAAGGGTGGTTGGTGATTTAAGTGAAGAAAAGAGAAGTGGCTTACATGATGCATATTTCTTTTATTTCTGAGTTGGTGCAGCATGGAGAGAAGAGAAGCACACTTTCATTTGTTTAGAATACTTTCAAATTTTTTATTCCAGCTTAGGAGTAGTTTTAGTTTATTTTATTTGCTGCCAATTATTTTGATTCCTTAAGTGTTCACGTTTTTTTTGCAATTGAGAAAAAAAAAGAAGGGGTGCTAGAATGAGGAGGGCTATTGCGTTTGCCTTTAGGGAAAGTTTTCTTGGCTTCTGCTCAAGAGCAATGATCTATTGCTCTGTAGGAAAACCAATAAAAGGTTTTGTGCATTTCCAACTTTTAGGATTCACTTTGGTGTTTATTTTAACTTGTTCCTTTAGTAGTTTGATCTTATTTGAGCATAGGATGATTGCCAAGTAATATGAATTATTTATGCAGCACTCTCCCATGCCACACCCTACACAACAGTATTTGAGATTGAGGTTCCTCAATGCTCCTGCCGTTATTCTCTCCTTGGCAATGCAAGGAGTGTTTCGAGGATTTAATCACATCTTACCACTTGGGAGCATTTCTTTTCCTTTAGGCACAGCCTGCAGGAACTTAGAGGTGGAGAGGTGAGACTATAGTATTATATCCACTCATCATTGAAATTAAGATAGTCTGTAGAAGTCATAATTCCTAGTTTCAGATGTTAGTTCTTATAATCAGTTTTTCCAAGATTTTCTTTAGTTTCACCTGTTTTATCTTACTTACACTCATTTTGTAAATCACGGTTCCTGACAAGTAGTGGTGTATGGTTTATGTATCTAAAGCGTCAGAGTAATATATATTTTTTCTTTCCAGACTCCAGGCAATGACATGTTATACTATGGGGATTCATCTTACAATCAAGAACTTGTTTCTTTGTCTAAGCTCGTTCTTGAGAACCTGCTTAGTGCTGTTCAATAGGAACCTTCCCAGGTATCATCATTTTATCTAAATTTGTTGTTTGATTAATTTAACCAATTATAAATATTGGTTTATTGTGCTAAAATATAGGCTGCTCGAGGAATTATGGCACTTGAAGCTTGCAATTGCATTGCATCATCTTTTATGGTAAGCTGTTCTTTAGTTGTTTGAACTTTCTTCTCATTATCATTGACGTGGGAAAAAGGAGGATTCAAATTTCAATTTATAAATTCTTGAAAAACATTACAAAACTATTTCCGGTTTAGGAATACTACCCAGTCCAATGGGTATCTAAATCAAAATGAAGTTAACCCATTAACTGGGTTTGTAGCGTGTCTATATGTTTTGCGGATCTAAATCATGCCCAGAGTCTACCACAGCCTTCTGATAACGGTTTCTTTCTTGATTAATGGCAGCTAAACAGTGAATTATCACCTGTTTTGCCTTACACTGATAGAAACTGCCAAGTCATGTTTGAGTGCCAAAGACAAATACCTTCAGTCAACCATTCAACTCTTAAACAAACAATGCCCAACTCTCTAGGGACAATGGTATCCACTTCTGTATGATTTGCGCTCTTGCCCTTCTCTCCCTTTTCATTATTTTTCTTTCTTTTGAAGGAGATGATTGTCATTTCGTTTTTATAGGAATCAAATATATTGTTTCTAAATTTGGAGAACCAAATAAAAACAGGCTCCATATTAAATTTTACATGTTTTCAATTGTCTCTATTATATACTTTTCCTAACTGAATATTTAACTAATTTTTTGTTAGCTAATGCATCTAACAAAATTATTAACGATTGAGTTCTTGTCATTGATTCTCCAATTTGTTCCATAAGTGCCTTTAACTCAGAATTATCCAGTTAGTGATCCCGATCCCCATTTGAAAGCATACTGTTCTGGTTGTATTCTCGATGCACTAAACAAAAATATGTAAGAAACATTCAAGGTAAAGATCGAGTAAATAATCCAATAATGTATCAGACTTTTTCGTCAAGAGAATTCAGAGTTTCTTTGGTTCTATCAGATAAATTTGTATTTATTATATGATTTGATATTGAAATTCTTATCATAGTTCTCACCTGAGAATGAAAGGATGAATATGGAATGGACTTTCTTTTATATTGTCATGCAACATTGTATTTGCATTTTATTAGAACTAACTATAATTATGCCTTTTCTTATCCCTTTGTTTTCAGATTGCTATCAAACTTGAAAAAGGTCTTCCACCCAATAATTATATGTGCAACATTTGCAGAGCTATCAGCAATTGCTTTGAAGTTTCTAGTTTAAGTTAATATTCAACTCTATGTTATACAAGGACCTGTTTGTTTTAGATTTAAATTATTGTAAAAGTTGAATTTGAGTGTTATGAGATATTAATATTAAGTAGTTGTATTTATTTCTTTGAACTCTCTTTATAGAGTGTTCAAATAAAATTTTCATGTTTTAATTATTTGATTTTCAACACAATTATATATTATAAATTCTTAACATTTATAATCTGGTAGTAATTATTTATAATTTTATGAGAAGTTTTAATGTGTAAAAATTTTAATATTAATTATATAACTATTAGAAAAAATAAATCTAATTAAATATGTTGTAAACAATAGATACATAAGTACATACTGTATGTAAATTACATACACATTTATCCGTATATAATATCCGTATATAATTTATATACGGATTTATCCGTATATAATATCCATATGTAATTTACGTACGAATTTATCCGTATATAATATCCGTATGTAATTTACATACGGATTTTTCCGTATATAACTTAGCTACGCCTTTTTTATATACGGATTTTTGTCCGTATATAATTCGTATGTAAAATTATTTTATATACGGATTTTTGATGTTATATACGGATTTTAGCGGTATGTAATAGTGATTTTTCTTGTAGTGAACATCAATCAATCAATAATCATCATCAAGCATTACTTATCACACAATCACAGTTAATAGCAAACCATCATAACAAACCAGGTTTCCAAAAGAGTACATCAACCTTAATCTAAAACAAAAATAAATAAGTAAATAAGTTCAAAAACACTTAAACCAATAAAAGCATAAGTTCATGATAGCATTCATTAGTAAATGCTATCTCAGCTCCTCATCAATCTGAGCTGTCCTCTGTATCTTCCTCTTCTTCCTCATCTTCATCATCTTCAATTACATCATCATCATCAGCTTCATCTTCTTCCATCTCCCTAACTGAAGCTTCAGCTGCTTCAGCTCCTCCTCCTTGCACCGGCTCCTCTGGCCAAGCTACCACATTGTGGAATTCATCCATAGTCCACTTGTGAGCTGGAGGTGTATCATACATCCCCACAATCATTTTAGCAGTAGCCACCTGCCCTCTATGAATGGACTGTAACTGAGCACCTATAAGAGACACTTTTACACTCCCTCATCTGGAATGGTTCTGCCTCATGTGTCTCAGCAGATGTCTGGCTCTGTGCTGGCCCTCTCTCTCTGCGAGCACGGCGTGGTGGAACTGGCTGAGCTGCCTCCTCACCTCCACAGTACTGTCTGTAATATGCCTCATCAATAGCTTTTCTTGGCCTTTCAAATGGTGGAGCAGAAGTGTCCACCCCAGCTATCTTGCAAAGGTGAGTTATTAAGGAGGGATGTCCTAGGGGTGCTTTGTTGTTTGAGGTATTGGCGCACATACTAATCTCATCACCTATCACCTGCCCAATATTAACATTTAAGTTCCTGATAGCACAGTAGATGAAGAGCGCCCTGCTAAGAGTAATATCTGACACATGTGAACATGGCTGAATGTTGGCATGAGAAAATGCCATCCAATACTTTGCAAGAGGAGTCAGATCGGTCCTCCTAATGTTTACCACTAAGCCAGATCTATTCCTTTGGAAGTGTCCTCCAGGTATACATAGTACTCTCTCTACATCCTCCAAATCAGCCCCTTTCTCCATGCAAAGAGAAAACTGGCATTGCTCACCAGCCCACACAGTATCCAGGAAGTTATTGATAGAATCAGGATCATACCTGATAGCATGACTTCTGACATAGCCCAGATAATTTTCAGCTGGATAGTCACTAATCTTCTTTGCATTGGTGTAGAACTCTTTTACCACAGCTATGTTGGCAGGTGCAGGATATGTGGCTAGCTTTCCCCAGTCATTCCCTAACACTTGCTCTCCAAATTGAGGAGCAAAGTTAGGTATCATTCCAACTTTTCTTTCCATCAGAAGTCTCCTGTCCTGAACCACCCTAAAGTGCTTCTCATGTTTCCTAGAGAGGAACCTACTAGAGTGGGGCTGTTCTGGTTCCTTTTCCTTTCTCTTGGTTGCCATGGTTTTCAATCTCTTTCTTGAAGAGGATGCCATTCCTACATTCAAACACAAATACAAAACCATAGAATATGATGTTAATCATTAGTAAAACACAAAACACAACTCCTTTCGAAGCTAAACCACTACTGAGGGCCAGAATTTCCCCTCAGCGCCACCAATGCCACATTCCAGATCACAAAAAACCAAGTCTGGCAGAGTACCGCTCAGCGGCAGTTTACCCCTGAGCGGTAACTCTGCAGAATTTTGAAAAACTTCTTTTAAAGCTGTCCTAACTCCACCCAAATGCAATTTTCAGTTTTCCAGTTCATAATCATGCAGTTTAATCGGTTCAAACATCAAATATATCATCAAATCATGTATAGAAATCAAAACCCCTAAATAATCATGCTTTGACAATCACATTCAAAATCAAGAACCCTAGAATGAACAAAATGCATTTTACTTACTTGGGTGGAGATACTAGATGCAATGAGAATGCTTCCAAGCTAAAATGCTCTCTTCCAACCCCAAACTTTGATGGCACACTAGTGAAAAAGTGAGTGGAAGAGAAGTTTTCTTAAGAGGGAAGAGTGAAAAGATGTGGAAAACCTTGGAGAAGGTAAGTGGGAGTGCTTGTGCAGAGAAGAGTCTAGAAAGAAAACCTAAAACGCAGCTTGGGGTATAGAAATACCCTAATGGGCTCGGGTCCCGCTAAGGGGAACTAAAGCCCATTATGCAAGAGTACCGCTCAGCGGTAAGTTGCCGCTCAGCGGCACTTTCGTGAAGTGCTCTTCTCCTTCTTTTCTTAACCTACGTGCCTCCTAGACATGCCCCTCACTGGTTCCCTGTAATTCAATGTTTAGAATACTTATGCAAACCCTATTATGCAACTAAAATGAAACAAACAAAAACAATCAATCAACTGGGTTGCCTCCCAGGTAGCGCTTGTTTAACGTCACGAGCCTGACCCAAAATCCACCAACACCCATCAGTAGGTGTTACAAACTTGCCAACACCCATCAGTAGGTGCAAAATTTTCTCACCAACACCCTTCAGTAGGTGTTACAAACTTAGCATCCTTCAGTAGATGCTAGATTCAACAACATATTTACAAAATAATGTTCAACCAATTAACAATTACAAAACCAAATCAAAAGTTTTTAAATCACTAGGTTGCCTCCCAGCAAGCGCTCTTTTAACGTCATTAGTTTGACCCAGTAAAGTTCATGCTCCATCTTCATAGTTGATGTTGTTATCCCACCAACTCCTCAGCTGTTTCCTGTGTACTGTTTTGATTCTTCCAAAATGTGGAGACTCTATCTCTATCATCTCCTTCTCTTTATAACCTTTCACAACCCACAACTTGTTCTTGATTCTCACTGGTGTACCAAGTTGGGGTTTTCCTTTCTTCCAGTCCTTAGGAACTTTTCTTCCTCTTCCAATCTTTTCTCCTTTATGCACCTGAAATAACAAACAATGGTTACCTGTAACCTGAGGCTCTTCATCTTGATGGCTAGTTATGTGTGCATCTTGAAATGCAGCTTTATAACTAGCTTCTTCCTCCTGTGCTTGCATCTCATCTTTAAAGACATCTACAACAACTCTCTCCTCTCGGTCCTGGAGCACCACTATACCTTCGTTTACATCAATGATAGCTTTGGCCGTTTTCATAAACGGTCTTCCAAGAATGATAGGTATCTTTTCTGTCTCCATCTTCATCACCACAAAATCTGCCAAGAACTAGAGTTTGCCAACACAAACTATAACGTCCTCTACAATCCCACATGGTTCCTTTGAAGATCCATCAGCCATTACTAACTTAACCTTTATAGGTTTCATATTAACATTGCCGATTTGCTCCAGTAAAGAGTAAGGTATCAAGTTAACACTTGAACCTAAATCAAGAAGAGCTTTTTTAATCCTCTTCTTCCCTATAGTACAAGGGATAGAAAAGCTTCCTGGATCTGCTGCTTTTGGAGGGAATGGCTCCTTTTTAACAATTTTACACTTCTTTGTATCATAATCTCTACGCCTTTTCTTTGTAGAGATGTCTTCTTCCGGTTTGGTGTAAACTGCAATTTGTTGTAGAATCTGCTCCCAAGGTGCATCATTATCTACCATATTGAATAATTCAGTGAAATCCAGTTGATTCTCATGATTCATTAGAAAAGGAAAACTATTCTTGCTCTCTATTTCTCTTTTCTCTTCTGTTTCTTCTTTGTCTAACTCAACTATCTCCTCATTTGTACTCTCCACCACTCTACATTCTTCTCTGGGGTTAACCTCAGTATTAGCCCCAAAATTTCTGTTTGGCCTTTCTTCCACTTGCTTGGTGATCTGCCCCATCTGAGTCTCCAAATTTTTGATAGCAGCTTCAGTGCTCTTTTGGGTAGACTCAGTTTTCTGTATGAAATTGTTGAGAGTTTCCTCCATCCTCATGGACCTTTCATTAAGCATAGATAACTGTTGCCATAAGGTGGGTTGCTGCTGCTGCTTATTATATTGACCAGCTTGCCCAGTTTGCCCTTGACCAATACTTGGGTGTGGTTTCCACCCCTGATTGTAGCTCCCTTGACGGTACTGATTGGTCATGTAGTTTACATCCTCTACGGCTTCAACTGGAAAGGCACATTGACCATTGATATGGTCACCTCCACACAATTCGAACAACTGGGATTGTACCTGTGCAGCAGTCTTCAACTTTGGGTAATTGTGCAAGAGTTTTAGTAAGAGTCGCCAGCTGTTGAGTTAGAATTTTGTTTTGAGCTAGCAGGGCATCATGTGTATGTAATTGGAGAACTCCTTTTTGTTGCATAGGAGCTCCTCTCTCACTGTGCAGCTCATTATCACTAGTAGTCATGTTTTCTATAATCTCTGTTGCTTCCTCTGGAGTTTTCCATTTAATATTGCCTCCTGCTGAGGCGTCCAGCATCATCTTGGTTTGTGAACCAAGACCTCCAAGGAAAGTTAAGACTACTTCCTGATCTTCAAAACCATGAGTGGGAGTTTTACGTAACAAACTTTTATACCTGTCCCATGCATGCCCCAGTGATTCTTCCATGCCCTGCTTAAATGAAGAAATCTCTTGCTTGCCTTTAGTCAGCTTGGATTGTGGGAAGTACTTGTTTAAAAACTTTGTTACCACTGCTTCCCACTCTGTGAAACTTTCTTCTGGGAAAGAATTTAACCAAAGCTTAGCATTGCCTCCCAATGAAAAAGGAAACAAGCTAAGTTTGATCGCTTCATCTGGCATCCCATTTATTTTGACTGTGTTGCAAATCTCATTAAATGTAGTGAGGTGCTCATATGGGCTTTCATGAGATAACCCGTTGAATTGATTGCTCTTCACCAGTTGGATTAATGCTGGTTTGACCTCCATGTTAGCTGCGTTGACTCTAGGTCTAGCTATACTGTTAAAGTGCTGAGGTCCAGCTATATTGGTGTAATCAGCAAGAGTTCTTCTATTATTATCGTTCTCCATATTTTCTGTGCTAGGGTCAGAACCTTGTGGTGATGGTTGCAACAGAGTTTCCGGAGAAGGAAAGAGTTATCTAGATGTTCGGATTCTTCTCCTCCTTCTACTCTCGTGCAGACCTTCAAGAAGAGGTTCCGTTGTTTTCTTGCTTCTTGTTCTAATTGCTTCCTGCATGCACAAGAAAACAAAACCCTAAAAAAAAATTGGTTAGCACAAAAAGATATAGGAGAAGATATAATATTCAGAGAATAAAATAAAATAAAATAAAATAAAATAAAAATCGAAAAAATAAAAACAGAAAATAAAAACAGAAATTCAAAATTAAAGTCAAAGATAATCAATAATCAAACAAATGAACTAGTTAAACCAGAGTCCCCGGCAGCGGCGCCAAAAACTTGATGGACAAATTTATGAACACCGAAATACAGTGTCACAAACTTGTTTTACAATCGGCAAGTATGACCGAATCGTTTCAAGTAATAAACTTGGTAAGACCAAGTATCGTTCTCCCAAAGGACTCACGACCTAGTTTAGTTATGTGATTCGTTGATTAGCTAAGACTTAAGAACAAAATAATTGGATTTTACTATGCAAAAGACGAAAATAAACACGTATGCATGAGGTTGATCAATGGCTAAAACAAAATACAAACACTTTCAATGGAATATATGGATGAGTATGTTGTTGGGGTTTATCAATTTCATCTTATTCCACTCTCATATATTTTAGGAATTCAACATTCAAGTCATCATTATTAATGCCACTCTCTAAATTACCTTTCAAGAAGGCTTCTCCCTAATTACGAGTTCATACGATTCCTAGCATCCCTAATAATTAGTTTATTTAGCGCAGGAGCTTAAGGCAACCAATATACTATTGGGAGAAATTCCCTGGATCTAGACTTCCCTGTACGTTTCCGTATCAACAAAACCAATAATCATGCATTGAATGAGTTAAACAAAGCAAGCATTGAGCAAAGAAGAAAAACCCTAACTAATGATGAAAGAAAGCATATTAAATATAAGATGTAAAAACAAATTCCATATATGAGAGTTTCATAAGACTACATTGATTCCCCAACAACAATACAAGGTTTAGTTCACCATATTCATGGTGAAACTATATGAACAATAATGAAATAAGGAAAGATAAAACCCTAGAAAGGTGAAGAGCTAGCCTGAGCATCCAAGATCCTCCTTCAAAGGGGTGGAAGAGAGAGTATTTGCTTCGTCACAGCCAAAGATACAAACCCTAGGAAAACCTAAAGCTTATATACTATTCGTAAATTACAGAAAATTAGGCCCAAGCCCATAATAGTGTCGCTTAGCAGTAAAGTACCGCTCAGCGGTAAGTGCGCGAGCTCGGTTCTTCCCCTCAGCGGCCATTTTGCCCCTCAGCGGACCTCCCGTGAACTCCTGAGTGCCGCTCAGCGGTAAACTACCGCTGAGCGGTAGTTGCGGCTTCTCCTTTTGCACTTTTTGATGTCTTTTCTGATTCCATCTCTCTCCTTCTTCACTCATTTCACCAAATTCACCTTAAAACCTGCACAAAAACACTGAAATCAAGCATAAACCTGTCCAGCTCTCTTATATCTGAAAATATGAATAAAAACATGATTTCAAGCTAGTTTCTAAGTATAAAGGTTGCTTTTAGTATCAATTTTAAGCATGAAAATAACAGTTTTTCAATTGTTATCAATCAACACATGTTATCAGAAAAATATGATGCTCCCCTTGTCAGCAATATTCACATGATTTTAATTTCTTCCCCTTTTTAACATGTGATGAATTATATAACAGGATACAAAACTCCCCCTATCAATATGCATATCATATTTTAGTATCAGAGTTGCATGATAGAGATATAATAGAGTATGCATCATTCAAACATTTTCAAGCAGTGTATCAAAAGTATATCACAAATATCAAAGCATTTCAAATACAGCTTGAAACAAAACAACCTGGTGTTATCATTCATAAACTTATGCGAGATTCACAACGGATTTCAAATAAAGAGATTTATGATTAGTAAGCACATAAAATCATAAGTCATGGTTTAAAATAAATGTTTTAGCAGTTAGAAACTTCAAACCAGGTGACGAAAATTAATCGATTATGAATCTCCCTTAATCGATTCGATTCTGCAATATCAATCAACACTCCAACATAATCTTTTCATCTCAACTAAATTGTGCATTAGTCCTCATGCAATATAATTGTGAAATGACCATTATCACCGTTCAAGTATGAATATGCAATGTAATGATGTAACATTGAAATGTTCAATTTCAATCATACAAGTGACTTTTATCGGATTGAATCAACTCAGCCAATTCAGTCAATCAATCAGCATTCATAGATTTAGTACTAAAAGATAATTTCCTTAATATTGATGGGTGAGGACAAACAACAAAGCAAAAGATGGCTTAAAATAGCCATTGTAACAAAAGAAAACAAGCAAAAACTGAATATATATACCTAAGACCCTAAAACCCTATTTTGATCCAGACGTTTCCATTGAATCTTCTCCAGTTGTCTCATTATCAAAACCATCGGAATTTTCTGTTGAAGAGTCATTGACTATGCCTTTTTCATTTATTAAATCCACCTTCTTTTCTAATCTGAATAAAGTCTCTTCAATTCTCAAAAGTCTTTCAGAAGTTGTCCTAAAGGTTTCCATAACAAATTTTTCAAACTTTGTTTGAGGAATGAAAATAGAATTTTCATCAGGAACAAGTGACCAGTTAAGAATGTGACCACAATTTGTTCGTCTCTGAAGAACCAACCATCTGCAGTTTTCTTTAGTCCAATATGAGTCAGACTTGCTTTGCCAATTTTTTGTGACTTGTTGCATAGGAGCCTGTCTTCTTCAAAAATGTCTACTCCTTGAAGTATCAAGACTCTGCTTATGAATACCCCATATGGCAGGTTGAATCCATGATTGATTCCAACATCAATCATGTGGTTCTTAAATACCTCAATCCAGTTGGTTGGAATTCTAGTTTTAATGGCATTTAATAGAAACACGTCTTCTGTTGTTATTCTATCTCGCAGAGCCCTTCCAGGCAACAACAGCCAGGATAAAACATATGTAACCATCTTCTCTTCTTTATTCAAACAATTATGTAGATATAGTTTATCCATTTTGTATCTTCCAGGATATCTAAGGCAGTCCCTGTATATTGTTTTGTTTTTCAGCCAAATGTTTGATTTAGAGTCATGGACGTGTGAATGCAAGCCTTCAGCTTTAAGCTCAACGATAGTTGACCAAACATAATCATTAATGGTAATGTTTACACCCTTTACACGAGATTGGATAACCCCATTGACGACCTTTAAGTTTGCATAGAAGACTTCAACCAAGCCGGGATAACATTCTCCTTTCATCTGGACAAACTTAGTAAGCCCTTGGCTAGCAATCCACTTTTGAAAAAGAAATCCTTCATCCATGAAAAAATGTAGGTCCAAAAATTTATGTGGAACCACAAATTTTCCTTTTCTCAAGTATAGAAACCTTTCACGAGTTTCATCGTCACTTATCCATCCAATCGGATTTGCTTTTCTTGTGACACGGACAACCTTCCATCCCCTTCTTGATGAAGATGATGCAACGTCCATATCTGATCAAGATTCTGGAACATCTTTCACAGTTCTAGGGTTTTTAACTTTTTCAGTTCAGAGGACACTAAGTTCACACAAGATTTTCAAATCCAATATTTATAAAGTCACGTAACACATCACTTCAATTTCCGGACCATTTAAATTTTAAAAAATAGAAAGTCCAGATAAAAAATTTTAATCGATTTTATTAATCTTATAATCGATTTAGTTTTGTATCACAGTTTCACACAAAATAAAGAAACACATAAAAATCTAATCGATTTCACTAATAACATAATCAGTTAAAATTCGTGAAAACTGTTTTTCATTCAAATTTGTGTAACAGACAAGTAAGCAACACTCATACACATCAATATACATTCACAAACATAAACAATGATGCATGAATGCATGAATTGACAATAAGTTTTCCCACACAGTGTTACTCAAGAAGTTTTGATATGTCCCATTGTAATTCATCCTTGAGCACTTGTCTACTGCTTGATTAGCTCATTTCCCTGCAAAACTTTCAAATGGTTTTGTTGCAGGTACCCAAATGAACTTAGGGCCTTGTTTGTTAGTTATAGGAATTTGTTCTTTAGGAACCCATTTGTATTTTCCTTTAGGAACAACAACCTTCCTATAATAATAATTCCTTACAATATGGCCAATAGTATTGTAGTAAAAACAAGCATTGGTTACAGGTTTGCTTAAATCAATAAATTTCTTAGAATTGATTCTTTCACTCTTAGCCTTATAACCAATCCCTTGCCTATTTATAGCTCTGCTCTGTGACCTCAACACAACGTCTAAATTTTCTCTACCAAGAGTAAATTTAGGTAATGTTTTGGTTAGATATTCTATTTTTTCAACATGAGCATTGCAATTTTTACAATCTTTTTCTATAATCTGAATTTTAGTCTTAACATTATTAGCATATTGTAAAGCAAGATCAAGTTCTTTTTTAAGGTAATCATTATCATCCACAAGGTTATTGATTCAATATTCAAAGTCCTTTCTTTCAGAGTTTAATCAATTAACCTCGTACTCCAGCTTTATTGCCTCTACATGCAGCTCCTAAAACACGTTCAGTAGAAGATCATATTTGACCTTGATTGGCTCATTCTCAAAATTGTTGTCGCTGCTTTTAGAACATACAGATCCAACCATGAGACATAGAGTTGTCTCTTCCTCTAGACTCTGATCATCATCATTGGATGACTCCTTGTCACTATTCTCCCATGCAATATAAGCTTTTCTCTGCTTGATCCTCCTCTTGTCTTGAGTGTATTTTAGATTAGCCTTTTGCTTGATCTTTAAGTCTAGACAATTCGGCTTGATGTGTCCTTCTTTCCCATTCTCATAGCAAGTGACAATAGTGATCTTTGCATTCCTTTTGCCTCCTTTAGAGTTTCCTGCAAAGTCAGTTGCAACATTTCTACTTTTCATAAACTTAGTAAACTTCTTTACCATCATGTTCATGACTTCCTTTTCCGAAATTTCTGCCTCAGAATCTACATCTGATTCAATCCTTCTGGAGGTCTTCTTGCTAGTAGTTTTGAGGGCTTTAGACTGTTTCTACTAAGTCTTCTCTTCTTCCTTCAATCCCCATAGCTCCAGCTTGTGTTCCCTAAGCTTACCAAATAGTGTAGCCATATTCATAGTAGTTAAATCTTTGGACTCAGAAATGGTTGTTACCTTTGGCTGTCAACTCCTGTTGAGACTCTTTAAAATCTTGATATTGATCTCCTCCTTCTCAAAGACCTTATCGAGAGCTATCAAGTGATTGACATTGTGTGTGAACCTCTTCTGCACATCATAGATGGTCTTTCTAATTTTCATTCGGAACATCTCGTATTCTTGCACCAAGGAATTCTTTCTTGCTCTCTTTACCTCATCTGTGCCTTCATGTGTTACTTCAAGTACTTCCCATATCTCTTTGGCACTCTTGCAAGTAGATACCCTGAAAAACTCGTTAATAGTGAGAGTAGAGGAAATAACATTTCTAGCCTTAATATCATACTGTGCTCTTCTATTTTCCTCTTGACTCCACTCAGAATTTTTTTTTTAAAACGGGTTTTCCATCAATCAATTTAGTGGGTTCCTAGGGACCATTTTGAACAACATCCCATACGCCTCTATCTACTGACTCAAGAAAGATCCTCGTTCTAGTTTTCCAGAAAGCGTAATTTTCACCAGCAAACAGAGGAGGTTTGTTTGTAGATGCACCTTCACCGAAGGTTTGAGAAACAGAAGCCATTACAGGATCAAATAATCGATTATACAAAAAGGGTAATCGATTTATTTTTCAAATAACTTTTGAAAACCAGCTCTGGTGCCAATTGTTAGAAATAAAGAGGCTTGTTTCTCAACACCAAGAGGAGGGGGGGTTGAATTGGTACTTTATAAAAACTTATACTTTTCAAATCTTTTTGAGAAATTAGAATAATCTTTAAACTTTCTTGTTTTGTAAGTAAATGTGCATGCAAAGAAAGTAAAGAGATAAGGAAAGAAAATCAAACTCAAGATTTTTATCGTGGTGCGGCCTCATTGCCTACATCTAGTCACTCTCCCAATCAACCTTAGATTGGAGAGTATTTCACTATAATGATTAGAGTATTCCAGCCAAGGTTTTATAGAGCTCTTTAAAATGTAAACATCTTTCCAACTCTCAATCAAATATAGAAACAGAATACACATGTAGCCACAGAACCACTTGTCCCTGTTGTAGAAACCTTTGAGAATCCCCTCTCAAAGTCCAAGAGCTCCTCACTCTTCTTCCTTAAATGCTTAGTCAAATATATTTAAAAATATGATCATTGTAGCAGATAGACAAGCATAAGTCAGTTTTCAAATCTTAACAAACTTAATTGAATACACAATCCATGTAATCGATTAATCTTTAACACTTAGCATATTTTTGAAAACTTTTCTTTCCCAAAACTCATCACAACACATTTGAAAATGATATGTGCAAACACACGAGCTTTAATCGATTTACCAATAAATGTAATCGATTCAAAACTTGTTGTTTTGCCACAGTTTAAAACTCAAGTTGTTTGATGACCTTAATTGATTATGACAACTCTGTAATCGATTAAGTCATACAAATATTCTTTTTTGCATGTGGTTTTTCTATTTAAAACATATATTGTGCATACACAGATATGATCACTTTATAAACACAGTAGCATGCATCAATTAACACAATATGTGAAATGTGACAATCACATATATGTGCATATTTCATTATAAGCATAAACACATATAATACAGTACATAGACATGTGTTTTTATTAACAATGTGTTGTCATCATCAAAAACCAATATCACAAGGATTGGTTTAGCTATCACAATGCTTCCCCTATCAACAATACATTCTGAAGAGAATTCAAACTTGGTCATTAGGTTAATTGAGTTAAATGCCTGCTAGAAACTTGTCCAGGGGAAACTAGGAGTGGGTAAACCCAGACTCCACAACGTAAGAGGTGTTACCAAGATTGACTAGGGGAAGTAGGAGTGTTTAGAAAACATAAATTATTCAACGTTACCAAGATTGACTAGGGTATCCAAGAGTGATGTCTAAGACTCAGTTCTAGTTAACATAACAGATGTTACCAGGATTGACTAGGATTGCCAAAGTGGTTTCTAATACTCAGTTCTAATCAGCATAACATGTGTTACTAGGAGTGGTGCTAATACTCAATTGTAATCTTATTGATATTACAATAGAAGCCTTTAAGAGGTCTTAAAGGATAACTGGATGTAGCTCAATTAAGTGAACCAATATAAAATAATTGTGTATTCATTGTTGTAGATTTATGAAACATCTTATTTATAAACACTACAGTTGCTTGCGAAGTTAATCATTGATAAACGCTCTTGTCATCAAATGTTATTTTTCTTAAGTGTTGTCTTTCTTAAACGATGTAGTAGTTTTGCTAAATGCTTGAAAACATTCTATCTCTAAACATTGTGGTTTAAACAATGCCTTATAAATCAAGTGTCTAACAACCTGTAAGATCGTCTAATAGTCACCAAGGTTGTTAAATGTCCATCTGCATAAAAGTATTTCCATAACACTATTCAATCACCCTTCTAGTATATTTTCTTGTAATTTCACAAACTTGCCTCTAGCATGTCACACATTGTACAGACAAGAGAAGAAAAGTTTTCATGAGTTTTTACAAGGTCTCAAAGTTCAACTAGGTTACTCTTTTAATTTTAAACGAGTTGTATCCATGAAAGATAAAAGATTATCTGGCTTAAAATCTCATAATTGTCATGTATTGATGCAAAATCTTCTACTAGTGGCTATTCGGAGCATATTTCCTAATAATGTTAGATACACATTAACAAGATTTTTCTTCTTTTTCAAAGCAATATTTAGTAAAGTTATAGACATTGAGGAGTTGGATCAACTAGAAAATAAGGCTATGATGATATTGTGTCAATAGGAGATGTACTTTTCCCCATCATCCTTTGATATTATGGTGCACCTAATTATTCATTTAGTAAGAGAATTTAGAATTTGTGGTGTAGTGTTCTTACAATGGATGTACCCTATGGAGCGATATATGAAGATATTAAAAGGCTATATAAAGAAAACATATTGTCTTGAAGCATCAATCGGTGAAAGATATATCGTTGAGAAAGCTATTAAGTTTTTTACAAACATCAGATGTAGAAATTATAGGAGTAAATAACAAAGAGTAAAATAAAAATTGTAACAAGAGAATTAGCAACAATCCTTCAAGAACACTAGTATATTACCTTATAACAAATTTTTTAGAATCACAAATCATTTAGCCCAAATTTTTTTTAATACTGTAATTTGTTTTTAAATTTTCACAAGGGCCTAATTTATGGAATGGTTCAACGCAGGCACAAACAATATGAAGAAAAAGGTAAAAAAAGAAAGAAGGAAGGATGTTACCAATTTCACGTTAAACACTTAAACCAAAGCTCTGAATACCAAATGATGTGTTCCCCATTTGCATAAGGATTGATTTTGGATTTTTAGGGTTAAAACCTTAAAGAAATTTTAGAAATTTAGTGAAAGGGATGACAATATTTTAGAAATGTCAATATCTCGAGTTATAGAACTTTGACTGGGGTGATTCCAAAATCATGTGAAAGTTCACATTCTGAACTTCAATTTAGACTTAAGAATGACTTAATTTGGACAAGTATTATGACTACGAGACAAACTGGACAAAATTGAGCTTCTTAAATTGGGTTGAAGAAAAAAATCAAATGACAATGAAGAATGAAAGGAAAGAGTCACTCTTTCCAAGGGAGAATTGGTGGTGAATAAGCAGGTGAATATTGCTTTCTCTATAGGTAAATATGTCAATGAGTTAGTATGTGATGTGATACCTATGGAGGCGAGTCACTTGTTGTTGGGATGACCTTGGTAATATGATAGAAAGGTAATTGAAGATGGTCTAACCAATGCATATTCTTTCTTGTTTATAGTGTAGAAGGTGTTCCTAAAACCTTTATCTCTTATAACGGTTTGTAATTATCAAATTAAGATGAAAGCAAAAAGAGAGCAAGAGGGAAAAGAAGGACGAAAGAAAATTCAGGAAAAAGGAAAATGAAAAAAATAGAGTGGTAAAAGTCTTTTCTTGAGACAAAAAGAGGTAAACAGAGCATTGGTTAAGAAAGAACTTTTATATTTGCTTATGTCTAACAATATTTATTTGTATTTTGTGCACGTTTCTTTGTCTTTAGGTATGGAACTTCTCAAGGACATTCCTCACAAAAAGGGTATTGAACATAACATGGACCTTATTTTGGGTGCATCTCTTCCAAATAGGTCAGCTTATAGGAGCAACCGGAAAAGACTAGAGAAAAGCAAAAGCAAGTGGAGCAACTCATGGAGAAAGGATGGGTTACCTATTCCTGACTGTTCTTGGATCGATATTTTTATGGATTTTGTTTTGGTGCTTCCACAAACCAAACGAGGAAAAGATTTTTTTTTTAAGACAGGTTCTCAAAGATGGTTCACTTCATTCCCTTTCATAAGAGTGATGATGACAACCATGTGGCCAATTTATTTTTCAAGGAAGTGGTGAGAATACATGGTATTCTAAGGAGCATTATTGTAGATAGAGATGTAAAATTTGTTACACATTTTTTGAAGGTATTATAAGGTAAGTTAGGTAAAAAAGTTATTTTCTCTACAATATGTCGTCCTTAAACGGATGGACAAACCGAAGTGGGAAATCGAACTCTTTCTCTACTCCTTAGATGCTTTGTAAATAAAAATTTGTGAATTTAGGAAGCATGGATACCTTAAGTGGAATTTTCTTATGATATGGTAATTCATTATATTACTTGTATGTCTCCATTTGAGATAGTTTATGGTTTTAACCCTCTAATTCCCTTAGATTTAACGCCTTTGCTTAATATTGATTCTATGACTAACAAAGATGGTCTTGCCAAAGCTACTTTTGTTAGGAACTTGCATAAGGAAGTGAAGGCACAAATTGAAAAGAGGATGGACAAATTGGCTTCTAAGACTAACCAAGGGAGTAAGAAGATGTAGTTTGAGCCTGAAGATTAGGTGTGGGTACACCTTAAGAAGGAGAGGTTTCCTTCCAAAAGGAAATCTAAGCTTCTACCTAGAGGACATACACCTTTTTAAATTCTTAGGAGAATTAGATAATGCTTAGATTATTGATCTCCCTAATGACTAAAGAGTGAGTTCTAGTTTCAACATTAATGACTTGTCTCTATTTTATGTCGATACTCATTTGAGGACAAATTCACTTCAAGAAAGAGGGAATGATAGAGGTCTATCCCGTGATCCAATAGAAAAAGAATTTGAAGAATAGTCATTGCAATTCAAAGGACGTATGACAAAATCAAGGAACAAACACTTGGAAGAACAAATTTCTCGAGGTTCATGATGTTCTTTACAAATTGGAATTCAAGGGATATGAAACTTTTAGTGGTGTTATTGGGCTGGATGTATTGATACTTGACATTTTGTTACTAGATACATTGTCTACCTCGGTCATTCTCCAATTTTCGGAAATCAAAAATGCAACTTACGGTTTCTAAAAGTTCGTCTGAGGTAGAATACAAAGCTCTTACCTCTACCACATGTGAAGTCCAATGGCTCTCTTACCTTTTGAAAGACCTTCATGTTCCATACATAAGGCCATCTCTCTTACATTATGACAACCAATCTGTTATGCAGATTGCCTCAAACCAAGTTTTTCATGAGCATACAAAGCATATAGAAATTGACTACCACATTGTTAGTGAAAACGTTCATCAAGGCACCATCAAACTTCTGCCTATAAGCTCCAAATTTCAGCAACACATCTTCTCACCAAAGCCTTACCTCCTTCGACCTTTCATATTCACATTTGCAAGCTGGGAATGCTTGATATCTACTCCCCAGGTTGAAGGGGCTGTCAAAATCCAAAATTATCCAAAATTATTTACTCTGCTGATTAATAATTATTTACTCTGCTGATTAATACCCATTATTTAGTGTATTCCTTGGAACACATACATTTTCTGATATTTAACAAAGAGTCTTTCGCTTCCTCTTCTCCCTGTTTTGTTCAACGCAGTTTTCTGTTGCATGAAGAATTTCAAGACTGCCTTAGTACTTATCCATTTAACTTGTGTGATTGTTATGATAATTTATCTTGTATTGTATAACTCTCTTAAGTCAACCATGACTCATTTTCATTGGATAAATTGATTAATAACAAGGGAAAAGTACAATATTGCATGTACAGTAGATGACCAACAGCAGTGATCAATGCTTAAAAAGATACGTAGAATTGAAAATAGCTTAACAAGGTTGTAATTTTATAACTATGCAGTAGGGTAAGATGCTTGCATAGCAATGCCACACAGCCCTTCCTCGGAATCTACACCCCTTTGCATTCTAATGTAGCCTTCTTCACCCCACTCAGTTCCCCATGAGTTCTTAACCAACCAATACTCAGTTCCATCGTTGCTGACACCATATCCCACAGCAGTCACACCGTGGTCCAACTCAGTTCCACATGAACCAGTGAAGACACCACTCTTATAAAATTGAAAGTCAGAGCCACTAGCATCAATTGCAACAGAAACTGGTTGATTCGCTACAGCCTTTTGCAGTGCCTTCTCATTGTTTGCTGGGACATCCTCGAACCCATTAATGGTAGCGGCATGACTAGATGCTGCCTTTGCATTGCAGGTTCCGTCAACGCCCTTGAAAGGGTAATTGGCTTCAGTGTTGAGTCCTTGATTTTTGATGATGAATTTGAAAGCATCATCCATAAGACCACCTTCACAACCTTGATCCACACCCTTTGTGTCACAATCAACAAGTTCTTGTTCAGACAAAGAAATCAATTTTCCAGAGCTCAATTGATGAATTCCTTCTGCTGATGCAACAGCAGAAAACGCCCAGCAACATCCACATTGGCCTTGGTCTTTGACTGGTGTCACCGCACCCTTTTGTCTCCAATCCACTGTGGATGGTACTGACGTCACATTTTCGTACTTAAAAGGGGTTGTCCTTATGATTGAGGAACACATGTGCCCCTTGAATCTATTTCTTGGTGCTATGAACTCCTTGTTGGTGAGGTCTGCAAATTGATTAATGGCTAACTTGTAAGGTTTATTGGCAGCACTGTTGAAGGCTTCAATGTAATTCACATTTTCCTTGAATATCTTGAAACGCTTTTCTCTTTCTTGAGGGTCCTTATACCATTTGCCATAACGAGCCATCCATTCCTCATGCTTCTCATACATGGTGACATCTTGGAGAGTGCGACATGAGACTTGAAAAGCCAAGAATCCAATGCAAAAAAGCAATGCCAGTGAAATATGATAGAACTTATTTTTTGCAACCATGGTAGCTAATGTATGTGACAGATATTGGAATAACTTTAGGCTGGTTAGTGAAATGTTTGAAAGATGTGTTTTACAAGTGGGTATGATTATTTACGGTATTTATAGCAAAGATAATGTTGAAAGGTAAATTAATGTTCTTGTTTTCAACTCAAACTCGAAGAGCACATAACGTACGTCTGAGGAAGTTTTGTTCGACTCGTCGTCCAACTGTATGCATCCGGACAAATTATTTGTCAAAACAGTAACCTAGAGGCACTGACATGGCAAACGGTGCCAGAGTAGCTTTCAATGAAATGCCTTGCGTGTGTCACAAATTTTTGGAATTATATATGTCCAGATTCCAAAATTTTGTTGTTTCACTGCATCCGTATTTCTAAAATCAAAATCTTATAAAATTGTATATATAGTCATTCCAAGTGACCCACACATGTATTTTCAAAACAAAAAGTCGATAAAATTAATTTCAAATTTTACCATTTTTATTTCATTAAAATGTAAGAAAGATAAATATTGTGACAAAGAAGATTACTATAGGAATTTACATTCATATATTTTATTTCCAATACAATATCTTATCTTTATTTACATGTAATTTCTGGTACTCACAATAAATATTTATTTTCAATAACATTTAAATAAAAATAATTAGATAATTTTCTAATGGTTATAATTGAAAGATAAACCTGCATGGATGTTTTAAACAATCACGTCATTTGCTAAATAAAATTTTATACTAGTACAAAATATGTTTTTTATAACGATATTTTATATTAATTCAAAATTCACACTAAGTATATAAAAGGTAGTATGATAGTATTGTAAATATGATAAATTTTTCTATATTACTTTTGGATGAAACTTTTGTAGAAAGTGACATAATATGTATGTAAACGTGTAAAAATTTAAAATTTCATCATCATCATGAATAGAATCATTTTATTTTAATTGATCAGAAATTTATAAAAAAAATTTCTTTCATATTCCACATCATAATTATTTAATATTTACAACTCAGTTATTAAGTAAGAAAGTATATCGCTACAAAACAATTTAAAATCATACATTAAATATACATTATTTTACTTATAAACCTTCCTAGGTCTTTATCCATCTCTCACTTGTCAAATAATCTTCTATATTAACAAATAGAACGAGCTAACATTTACAACATATACATAAATAGTATATCACATACAGCACCCAACCAAGCTAATAACCAATCTTCATAAATTTCAATGTACCCTAAGAGTTATATCAACTTCAATTAATTTACCATGTTTAAATATCAACTCTATAATGTCTTTATTCATTTTTCACCGTCTCTTCAAAATATAATAGTTAAAGCATTATAATTAATACTAGTCACAGACTTAAGCATCCATCATCATTTAATAAAAAACAGTTCTAAATCTCTAACGATTATTCAAATTTGACTTTCAATCTCAATCATCATCAATTTCAAAATATTCAAAATATGCATTTATACGTATTGTTATATATAGGATAACCAGTTTAATTATTAATGCAATAAAAGACCATCATAATCCTACATTGAGAGCTTAACAATACAATATCCAAAATAAATTTTTGTTTTTGAAGAAAAAAATGCAATAAAGTTTGTTATTAACATCATAATTTATAATATAAAATTATTTAATTATTATTACGTTGTTATTTGTAGGTTAATGTATTAAAATAAATAGATAATAAAATGTGAATATAATGATATTTAAATTAATATATAATCATACAGAATTACTACATATTCTTTCATAACAGCTTATAATTTCTTACAAACTATTATATATTGATACATCACAAATTCCAAATATTATTATTTAAAAGTGATGCTCGTTCTTGAAACAGGATTATTATCCATTATAGAATCTTGATATAGTTTTTTGTTTTTCCTACTAAAAGCATTTAAATTTTCAATTACCACACCTTCAATTTTATTCAAGAAGTATATTTACTACTACCATTACCCGTAGAAAAAGAGAGTAAGGCATTGGCACTTACAAGACAGAACAGTGTACACACATTAACATCTAATGTTGCATCGTAATATGATTAGTGTACAATCATATAGTTTAGAGTTAACATCAACTGTTAGTAGTTATAAAGCTCATATAAATCATAAATATTTAACTAAGCTGCCAACAAGTACATAGGCATAGGGTGAAATTAAAATTCCATTTTAAATTCGTAAAACCTGAGCATCACACACCCTCATGAGTTTCATAACTCAAAACTCAAACCAAAATGTAATTCTTACAAATCTTACAGTAAACTTAAATAATTAGTGAACCAATTAAATTGACTACAAAGTTATTCTAGCAATTGCAGAAAATATACTCTAATAATTGTGGTATATACAGCTCGTGATAACATTGTCAAACACATATCTAAACTCTACAGTGATATTAATCATGAAACAAGAGGTAAAGCTGACCAACAATAGACCTAATGGGCCCACCCTTCCCTGGTCTTCTCATGGCAGGAGCTTTATAGCATTGGACCTATATTTAATTGTCAATCAATGAAATAGGTGACTTAAATCAGTCTAGTGATATCTGAAGAGAAGTAACTCAAGAAACATCTTATTGTAATCTAAGACATTATTACGGTGTTCGGAGTCACAGAACAATGATAATTAAATAGCTGTATATTTCCATTCTTTTCTTTAAGAGAAGGAAAAATACAATTGTATTATCTAGATCAGATTCAGTTTTGTACTTTTAGAAATGATGGAGGGAATTCAGATTCAATTTTTTTTTTTGCATTTACATTTATATATAGACTCAATAATTAAAGCATTCATCATCAATGATACTAACTTTCCACATAAAGAAACAAAACAATTCATTTATCATGCAATTTGATTTGGAATTAATCTAATTCTTTTATAGTTTACATAAATTACCATTCAGCATTGATTAACACATAACAGAGTAGTCCTCCTCCCTGGTTCAGTTCGTTAAAGATATCAGAGAAAGAGTTTAGCTTCCAAAACCGACACTCCATCCATATACCAGTTTGATAAGCTTCGGAATTCAAAGGAATTAAAGCAATTGCAGAATACCACATTCTCTTCCAATATGAGCAGAGTTATGCATTCAACTATAGGCACAGTTCATCAATCCAACAAGATTAACATATATTTTCCAGAATCACAATCATGTAAGCCACTAATTTACAATTTAGCTCAAACAGAATCAGTATATGTTAAAACTGACACAATTTACTAAATTAACAACCAAACTTTCAGGAAATAACATAATTCCATGCAATCATCCTACAATTTACAAGCAAGGTTGGCTCCCCATGCAACATTTAATTTCAAGAGCTACATCATTCAGCAAGCTATCATACTCAATCCTTTATAAAAACACATCATGCTATACGAGGTACAACGCAAACAATAAGGATCATCACCACCATATAATGGCAACAAAATCAGAGTTACATATCAGATTGAAATATAATTCAGTGAGTAAATCTGTCTTTGGTGCTAAACTAATCCTTTCATAGAACCATGCTCACAAGGCTACGGTATACAAAAGAAAGGAGTGAAGAAAGCATTTGGTTTTCTTGTTAATACATCTGAAAAGTAGGAAAGACCAAGGGTGATCTTTCTCTTATAAGTGACCAAAAGAAATAGTCTGCTGTAGCCTTTCTTACTAAAGAATTAATAATTAGACAACATGTAACGGTTGGGAATATTTTATGGCAGCAGAAAACAACAAAGATTTGTTACAATGTATGGTACAAGTGGAGAAGCTTTATCATAAACAATTGGAACCCGTGAGAATGTTTATAGAAGCATCTCAAACTTTAAATTTTATGGACAACACGGTATGGTCAAAGCGCTCACTTATGTTTCGTAAAAAAAAAAAAAATCAAGATAATTTAAAATAGCATGAAACCATGATTTGGATTATTCACTCATTATTTGATATAGTTGGTGCAGACCATTATTTTCAATTTCACGTGTACACATCTTACATCCATAATAGCATATCAGCTTTAATTTTGATATTATATTTATACCACATAGACATGGTCAAAAGGGAATAAAGTTACATCTTAAAAGAAGATAACATCATGTTTGAAGGAGGTAAGATACATCACGGTTTTGTAGAGGAACATGCACTAAAATTTTATAATTCACGTGCATCCATTAAACTATGGTGAATTATGGTTTGTTCTAATATTATAATACAAAAGTAGCAGCAAAGTATGGCCACCCAAGGACATGATGTGTCCGTGAACTTTAAATGAAATATGATGCAACAGAGAAGCAAAAGTAATTTGCGTACATGAAAGAATTTGGCCAAACAAGGCAGCATAGAATGGTAGATCAGCTTTAGTACAGCAAATTAATGAGCAAGCTAAATGGGTCTCTAATATTCCCTCTAATAGAGTATCTTTAGTTTTATCTGAATTTTCTCTTATGATGGGGATAAAGAGAAAGAAACAGAAATGATTCGATGTACTCACATATGAGTACCATGACTCTTTAAATAATCTCCCATAGTTACTTTTCTTTAGTTTCAATAATTATAATTTGACTCCTTCAACAAATTAAAATTATTGTTGATCTCTACGCAATATACTTTCATGACAAATATACCCTTAGCCATATTTTTCTTAATTAAATCACTTTATAAAGTTGCCTTTATTAATGGCCCTAACACATTTAATAACTGTTATATATATATATATATATATATATATATATATATATATATATATATATATATATATATATATATATATATATATATATATAAAAGTGACCCAAATTCCTAACACTAATATGAAGCAAAAATGTCAAAGTTTGAAAGACAACACACTACATCTATGAGAAAAGGGGGGAAATAATGCAAGTATGTGGAAAAAGAAAGATAATACGTTTAAGGAGAACAAAAGGATAAGTTACGATCTTTAATGAACAAATACAAAAGATTATGTGTACTGTACCAAAACAATATATATTGTATTGAATGTGTATATTCTGACTTAATAAAAATACCTGAACACTAGACTACTAACTTACTAAATTATACATCACTTGTGAAGAATAAAAATATCTATAATAAAATTTTGGGATCTTACAAGATGTGTCAAAGAATGGCATACCTATTTTGTCAATGGAGACAAGTTTCACACTAATGCATGGTCCAAAGGAAAGAAGACAACTAATTGTCGTGTGTTTGTGAAGGGCCTTACAAAGGGTGGTTATGATGATTTCTATGGTATTATTCATAAAATTTATGAGTTGTAGTACAATACTTCAACTACTCCAAAGAGAGTAGTTCTTTTTTATTGTCAATGGTTTGATCCTTCTAGGAGTGGAACAAAAGCGGATCCGAGGTATAATATTTTTGAAATTCAAATGAGTTTAAGATATCACCCATTTGATCCATTCATTCTAGCTCATAATGTTAGAAAAGCTTATTATGTCCCATATCCAGCATTTCGCAGCATTGACAAACGTGGTTGGTGTGTTGCAATACAAACCAAGCCTAAGGGTCACATTTAGTCAAATGATGTCGAAGAGGATATCCCTTACCAAGTTGATGAAATGGAACATGCAAATGAAATTATTCAAGTTGCAGGTGTATCTACATTACACGACTTTGATAGTGATGCTGAAGAGTTGGAAGGACAAATACAAGAAGATGAAGAAGGAGAAGAAGAAGAGGAAGAACAAGACAACGAAGAAGAAGAACTTGAAGACGATGATGGAAATGATGATGATTACGATGATCATAGTGACGGTTCCAAAAGCGATGACAATGGTGATGATGACGATGATGAAGACGATTGAATTAGAACAACCGTTGTGTTATGACATAACTACAAAACCAAATACAAACATGTATTAAATACGAATTATGTATTATGTGTTAATTAATCATCTGTAGTCTTTTGCGATTTGTTTTTATACTTCCACATTACAGTAATGTTAGGAGAGGGTCTTTCTCACCCTGATAAGGGAAAGGCTTTAAAAAAGCCTAGGAGGCAAGCTCGATACATTGTAAGGGTTCCTCAGATGTTACCATTCCCAAATGTCATTAGTCTAGCTTACATTGGCTCAACACGTCCACCACGCCCTACTATAAAGCCCACACCCCTATGATAGGGCCCACTCCTTTTATAATAGGGCTCACACCAGATCTTCCTATGGATCCGACACCATCTACTAATCCCACTCCTTCTATACTCATGCCATCTTCTATACCATCTCCAAAATGTGCACCAGTCATGTGATGATCCTATTGATGTGATTGATCATGTTCCTCATGATCGACCGACCATTGAACCTTATGGTCGAGGGTAATACGACATCTTCTTCTTAACTGATTTCCATTACATTCTTTGTTTTACTTTACCTGAAGATTCATAAATTTCTTGTTTTCATACTTTAGATTTCTTCCTTCTAGAGTTGTTTCAAAAGCCATCACCAGGTCCATTAAGCAACAATTTCTTCAGCTTTGACCATCATGGGGAGCACTCCCTGCAGAGGACATGGAACCTTTCTGATAGAGATTTAAGGTAATGTTTGTCTTGTTACCTGTAAAATAATTTTAAGATTATGTGAATAGATAGAACTTATAAAATTTAAATTAAAACTTGATGTATATAGTGAATGTGAATCAGAAATGAACTTAACACACTGTTTGAATTGAGCATGACAAAAAAAAAAAGTAAGATTAATGTATCAAAAGTTCATAATAATTCTTACAATGATCTTATTTGGAGATTGACATAAAAAGAATAAAAGTCGAACTGGTTGGATAATATAGTGAATTATGAATATAATTTTGGTTAAACTATAATAAAAAATGAATACGAAGTAAAATTGAAAAATAATTAATTATGAAGTATTTATCCTTTAAAAAATAAAAAATAATATTTAAAATTAAAATCAATAAATAAATGAAAATTATGTATAACTATTTTCTCATATAAGCTTTAAAAATTAAAATATCAATAGTATGGCTTGATGATGATGTCAATCTAGAATTGAGACTAGTTATTTCTACGAAGAGGCTAGGATGTAAGATATATATGAATTTAGGGTTCATTCAATGCATGAACAATGTTGGTCAACATGTGAATAATGCCTTTTAAATAACTTTGTTTACTTATTGTGTTCGCAACACTGAACGTAACTCTTGTGACACCTAGTGTGGTTATTCCCTTAAAATCCATCTTTTGTTGTCCAATCATGCTTCCTTGAGTTCCAGCTTGTTTTCCTCCACCAACATCGTTTCCTGTTTTCTTGTTTTACACTCCAAGAGATATTAAAGGTGAAACAAGCATATACTAACTAAAACACAAGAAAACATGAAAACACACTACACTTGGGGATAAAACAAGGTAAAATCTAAAATCTATGAAGAAATTGATTTATTCACCAAAATATGTACATTAAAACACGTAAAATCAATCGTTGTCACTCCTCCGCACTTAAAACCTTGCTTGTCCACAAGAAAAAGGTAACTTGGCCAAGAAAAACATCTACTCAACAAAGGTCAAATTACTAGGAACCAAGTTCACACAATCAAATCAGATAACATTCATGAATGCTCTTCTTTCAACAACAATCCAAAGAGAATATGTGTAACGTTGTAAATCCTTAGTTATGGTGCTCACAATGCAAATATTAAAGGAATAAATGTACATGATTTATGAGAAATTAACAATCATGGAAAAGATGTATCCATTGATCAATGTTGTTGGATTGGCAAGTGTACCAAATCGCACAAGTAATATAAAATGGTAAGACCAAGTATCATATCCTAGAGGACTCTTGGCACTAAATAGTCATGTGATAAATTAATTAATTAAGACTTAAATAAAATGAGATTGTTGGTTTTAAATGCAAAAACATAAAATAAAATATGAATGCAAATAGATCAATAACAAAGTAACACAGAGATGAACGAATGTTGTTTAATATGAGACGAATATGTTGTTCGGGTTAGATTTCACCAGATTCCCTCTCATGTATATAAGAATTCTTCTTTATGCATTAATGTTAATGTCACTCACTAAAGTACTTAGAACCCAATCCCTTGGCGCAATAAGCTTGCCTTAATTCCTAGTTCGTGCAATTCCTAGCGTTCCTAGAAAATTAAGTTTGAAGATCAAGAGCTTAAGACAACCAAGTACTCATACCCTCATCCTTGAGAAATATTATCCTTAAGAGAATTCACCAAGAACCTGAATTGTAAGGAACCTCCCGGCACTCATGCAATTCATAAATCATGCAACTAAATGAGTTAAATAGAGAAAGCACACAAATGAATGAATTCCCTAACAATTAATGAATAAAGCATATATGATTAAGAATAAATTCAAATACATGAGAGTTCACAAGGTTACATCATCCCCCAATAACAAATAGAGTTTAGTTCCTCATAGACATGGAGAAACTAGATGTACAATGGAAAAACATGAGATAGTAAAACCCTAAGAGTAGAAGAGGAAGCTTTCACCTCCAAATCCGCCCTCAAAGAGTAAAAGAGTGTGTTGTTGTGTTGTTCCAGCCAGAGATACAAAACCTAGAGTGCCTGAGTCCTTTAAATAAAGTTTGAAAAGAGTAGAAACAGGGCCCGGTCCAAAAGATTCGAAATAAAGCAAAAACTAGGCCGAATCAGTAGTGTGTGACACTCGAGCGGCCAATTTGGCCGCCCGGGCGGTGGACGTCGATTTCTGGAAGGCTTGAGCCTCCAATTTCGCCCAAGCTTCAGGGGTCCAACACCCGGGCAGCGAGCGTCAATTTTTCCATGCTCAAGCCTCATACAGGTCGCCCAAGCTTCGTGCGGTTCCCTCGTTTGGTGCTTTTCTAGGCCTTTCTGAGCTCTATATCCTTAGCACTTCATCTCTGCTTCCTGTATTAACTCATTTTCTATCAAAACAAAGGGAATTAGTCATAAAATCATCAAATTCAACCTCAACTCTCTTATTCACACAACTTAATGAAAAAGCATGAGTCCAAGCAAGTTTCTAAGCCAAAAAAGGTGTATTTAGTATCAAAATTACATCACAGATAACGGTATTTTAAATCGTTATCAATCAACTAACGAAATCAATCGTGACTTGAAAAATTGTTTCACTCAAGCACACTAGTGTATAAGGGTGTGTCATTCTCTCATCTACCTCT
The DNA here is from genome assembly GCF_016808095.1 of Vigna angularis. Classification (NCBI taxonomy): domain Eukaryota; kingdom Viridiplantae; phylum Streptophyta; class Magnoliopsida; order Fabales; family Fabaceae; genus Vigna; species Vigna angularis. The sequence continues at coordinate 25,332,970 of NC_068974.1, read as the reverse complement.
AATAACACACAATTTGACTTTACTTTTCATTTCAGAAGCTAAGAATTATCAAGCATGCAAACACAACAAGGACTTTATTTGATGTTGGGACAAGACAAGGAAGGAAATTGGTGTATTTAGGTAGTATAAATGAGCAAAGAGAGCAATCACATCAATTTCATAGTCTTATCATTCTACTCTCTTTTATCTGAAAACTAGAACAACCAAATACCAACTTGTAGTCACCTTATTCATATATTTTCTTTTTCTATTTTTCTCTTTCTTTTTTTTTTATAGATGACATATATACATGAATGCATCATATCAACCAACACTAATTCACAATTGTTACCGAGACTCCCCTTCTAATAATAACCCCACACTTGAATCACACTATTGACCATGGAAACTTTACTCTCCCATCAAGATAATAAGGCTTAAGGTTTCAAAAGTAAAGGTAAGTTTCTTTAAAAACACAAGGGTTCTAATATTTGAAAACACAACTAGCTATTTTGGGTATATGATGCAAAAAGGGAAAGAAAGACAACCTTGTTTCAATGTAAACGTGAAAATGAATAACAACTAGCAATGAAACTAAAGAAAAGTTAATTGTAAACCAAAAATGGTAGCACTCAATAGATAAAAACTCTTAGGCATACAACCTCAATCGATTAAGTTTGTTTTGGTTTCCTAAGGTTGTCATACATCATGCCATAATTATTAACCACAGTAAAAACAACAACAACATTCTCGATATACCCATATGAGAACAACCATAAATATGAGTTTTCATTAAATCACAACACATTCTCAATCTATTCCAAAATCAATTTATGAGCAAACACAAATGGTTCTCCTCAAAGTCATGCAAAACTCGCTCAAAATCACATAACCAATGCATCATATTTGTCAGACTAGCCAAGTCACACTTATTATAAAAAAACATGAAAAGAAAAAACAAACTCTTTTTGGGCGGACCAAGTTGCTGCTCAAATCCCTTAGCTCCTTATGTATTCTTTTTCATCAACACTCACAAGAACACCAAGAAACTCGTTAACCCAATTTTTTTTTAATAGAAATAAAGATTTGAAAATTATGACTGAAAAACATAAAGATAAAAATAAAATTAACAAATAGAAAAATGAAAAACACAAACAAAGAAGTAAAGAAAAGAAGAAAACAAAAATTACAAAACGTGAGCACATCAACCAAAATAATAGTTCCAATATACATAATGATTAGAATAGATTTCCTAAATAATCTCACTCAGATCCCTCTTATTGCAAGATCACTTAGTACTCTCATAAGGTGATGAATACTACTTTTCATGTTCTCTAAGGTAAAAACACTTAGATCCATCTTGTTGCGCCTATCTAAGCCTAACACACCTTACCCAATCCCTTGGCCTAAGAATGTATCAAGACATGCATTAAGAACCAAAACAGTGGGGGCCAAACACACAATCTCATATTTGGTGACTTGCCATATCTGAGTTGAGTTAGCTAGTTCAGCTGCTGAAATCCTAACGCTAGGACCTTCCAACAACTAGATCATACTCTAAGGCATACCCCGAAACAAGCATTAAGGACAAACCAAACTAGTGGAAAGTATAAACATCTATAGGAAAACTGCATAAAAGAAGCACAAACAAAACAAACATATAATTGACAAAGAATTCTACTTTCCTTATTTTCTAAAGTTAGAACAATCAGATCCCTCTTGTTGTGCCTATCTAAGTATGATAAACCCTCACCCAATCCCTTAGTGTAAGAAGTTCATCAAACTTTCCTTAAGTTCCAAAATAGTGAATCTAAACACAATCTCATCCCTGGTGATTTACATATCTGGTTTGATTTAGTTAGTTCCACTATTTAAATCTTATCCCTAAGAATTTTGAATAATTACATCAAGCTCTAAGGCATACCCCAAGATAGGCATTAAGTTCAAACTAAATCAATGGAAAGTCTTAAAAACTAAAGTCAAATGCATACAAGACAACAAAACGGAAAATATACAACAAAGTCTAAAAGAGTCATAAATCCCCAAAATGCCTTGTGTTGGAACTTAAGTCCCCAACAACGATGCCAAAAACTTGTTAGCTAAAAAATCAACGAAAATACACTAGTTGTAGCGTAGCAAGTGATAAATATCGTTCTCTCTCAAAGGACTTGTGCAACACATCACAATTCTTCATTTCATAACTCAAGTAGGCATCAAAATGCATGAAAAACCCAAGAAACTCTTTTTGGTATTTTTGTCAAACAGTTGGTGTGCAAGAAATTTAACATAGAGTATTTACAATTTTTTAATACTTGAATTCATCCACTTCATTCTCATGTACTCACAAAGATCTCAATTCCATCCATTAGGTGTTTAGTTTCAGTTATAAGTTCAAATCATATTTCATAGTACATCAAGAACCACAATCCATGCATGAGTGGCCAAAATAAAGCAAGCATTAAACATAGAAATTCAATATTAACATAAATGAGAAAAGCATATATATATATATATATATATATATATATATATATATATATATATATATATATATATATATATATATATATCATTAACATCACAAAGTACATAAGAATTTCATGTTTTAAACTAATCTCAATAGAAAGGAAAAACCCTTCATGATGGACAACTTAGGGTTCTACAAAATTGAAGCGATAAGGAAAAAATTGAAACCATAGAGAGATACATGACCATTCCCAAGGTTATTTACAGCTACTACATGCTCCAATTGTGCTTTCCCTTCTTATTTCCATCTTCAATTCTTGACCCATCTTCTTCCTCAACTCAAAAGGGACAAAATCACCATTAATGAAGATTGAAGTTCAAAGAGGAGAAGAAAGAGCTTTCTAATACCCCAAACAGCCTCTAAGCGCCTCTCCTAGTCGCTCTAGGTGAAGAATGAAGTTTACAAGGAGAAAAATCCCTAAAATTTTCGCAAAAACATGACTAAAGACCCATTTTATACGTTTATGGTTTGACAGACTCGCCTAACGAGCTTCAATTCTTGCCTAGCGAATTGGTCAACTCACCCAACGAAAAAGTCAGCTCACCCAAGCGAGTGAATAGTGTTGGTAAACCCATGAATAGTATTGGTCAACGCATGAACAATGTCGATCAATGCATGAAAAATGTCAATCAACGCATGAATAGTGCCAAGTGAATAATGAACAATGCATTTTAAATAACTTTGTTTGCTCATTGTGTTCCCAGCACTGAATGTAACTCTTGTGGCACCTAGTGTGGGTATTCACTTAATATCTATCTTTTTTTCAAATCATGCTTCCTTGAGTTCCAGCTTGTTTTCCTCCACCAAAATCGTTTCCTGTTTTCTTATTTTACACTCCAAGAGATATTAGAGGTGAAACAAGCATATACTAACTAAAACATAAGAAAACATGAAAACACACTAAACTTAAGGCTTAAACAAGGTAAAAGCTATAAAAGAGTTGATTTATTGATCAAAATATATACACAAAAACACTTAAAATCAACCGTTAACAAGTACTTGTTCTCCTTAAGTTAGGTAGGGGTTGTGCCTACAGAAGACACTTTGATGTCGAAGTGAGCCTAGGGCAACAATAAACAATAAATGCAGTAATTAATGAACATAATTAATATGTCTCTTAAAATGTATTATTTATAATATTGTTCATGGGCTTTACCTGGATGAGTCTAGGGATGGCAACGGGTCGGGTCGAACACGGATAGTGCCTACCCGCAACCCGACCCGACAAAAAAAAAATCCACCCGCTACCCGACTCATTACCCGCACGGATACCCGCTTAAAAAATATTTGCGGATATTTTAAAACCCGCGGATATCCGCGGATACTCACAAATATTTTAAAAAAATATATTTTAATAAATTATTAAAATAATTTAAATAGAATTACAAAAAATTTATAAAATATAATATAAATTAAATTAAATATAAATTTAAATTCAATTTTAATTAAATTTAATCTTGTAAAATATAAATTAATGTTAATTTTAATTAAATTTAACTTAATAAAATATAAATTAAATTTTTATTTTTATTTTTTGCTGGTAGCGGGTATCCGTGGGTACGGATAGTATAATACCCGCACCCGACCCGTTTATAAGCGGGTATTAAAATATCTGCTACCCACGGGTTGCGGGTAGTAAATATCCGAGAGTATCAACTATTCGTCACGGATTTTATCCGCGGATATCCGCGGGCATGGATTTTTTTGTCATTCCTAGATGAGTCTTGGCCCATTGGTCCAAATACCTGTTAGGTTCAAATTAATGAACATAATTAATATGTCTCGTAAAATGTATTATTTATACTACTATTCATGGACTTTACTTGGATGGGTCTTGGCCCATTGGTGCAAATACCTCTGAATTATCATTGTTAACCATGGACCTTTGTAATTAGATGGCTTGTGTGATGTTATGCTAGCCAAATAAGAATTGATCGAATACATGTTGACTTAAAAATCTAATATGTATTTAGTCAAGGACGGGTTCTACAGTGGTATGACAAGGGATAATTAATCATATGTAGTATATGTATTTTTATACTTCATCCACATCCATACTTTGGATCCTGCTAAATGTTTCTTCCACATCAGTCTTAATATTCTTAAAGACAATATTGTTCATTTGGTTCCATAAACTTCACATGAGAGAAGTGTACACTGTCCCTATTTCTTATTTTCTTATAATTGAGTTCCATAAACTAGTGTTCTTGAATCTGGTTAAGAGACAAAATAATTATCGAAAACTTTTCTTAGTTACATAAATTAAATTTGTTTTATTTGCTTCTAAATTAAGATAAAGATTTAAATCTTATTAAAATGAAGAATATTGTTTCCACTTGTGTATTCAGTCATATATTTGTGAGTGAACCACTCATACAATTTTATTACAAGTGTCTCTCACATCCACTTTGAACTCAACCACAAGAGTTTCAGTGAATTTCATTTGTAATTTTACCATTTAAATCACCTCACATATACAAATGTATACTACCACAACTTTGTGATTGAACTTTTTATATATTTTCTTTACAAGTCTCTCTCAATCCTTTGTCAATCGAGAGAAAAAAATTCATAGCTACAAAGATTTTTTGTAAAATCTATAAGAAATACTAAATGAATATATAAAGGATACTCATAAATTTTAATTACATGCTTGTTAATAACATATATACAACATCATGATATCATACTCACTATCCAATAACCATTGTTAATAAACTATATTTGAATACTTTTAAAACAACAAGCACTAGTAAAAAAAAGCTTTTTTAACGCGCTATATACGTATCGGTTTTACTGAAACCGAAGCGTATAACAGCGCGGTGGAATTTATGTAAATATTTATTAGTTATATGCCTCGGTTCTATAAGAACCGATGCCTATAGATATTATTGTCTTAGTTAGAAGGCCAACCGAAGCATAAAAGCCCGTGTCAGCTAAAAAATCCAATGGATTTTGCCCCGGTTGTCAGTAACCCGAGACATATAATATAAATTTAAAATTTTTTAAAATGATATATGCACCGGTTTGCTTCGTAACTGAAGCAGTTAATTGGTTTTGGCACCGGTTTGCTTATAACCGAGGTCGTAGCCCTTAGGTTAAAACAGTGACTATTCTTCTTCCAATATCGCACTCTCGCGATTTCTCTCGTTTGCGCCTCCTCTGCCTCCCCATTTCTCTCGTCTGCGCCTCCTTTGCCTCCCTATTTCTCTCGCCTGTGCCTCCTCTGCCTCGCGATTTCTTTCATTTGTGCCTCCCTCTGCCTCGCGATTTCTGCCATTTCTCTTCATCGCAGACGACCCAACGTTGGAGCAAGGATGATATGCGTCTTGAGCGGAGGCAACGACCTGACGGCGACGGTGTGGAGATGGCGCGACAGGCGGCGTTTGTGGTGGCTCGTAGCGGCACTCGTGGCGGTGCGATTGGTCGTTCTTCTTCTTCTCTCTTCTCTTTCTGGTTGTATTTTGGTTGCAGGAAGGAGGATGTGAAATCGCGGCCAGTAGGCGTCTCAGTGGCGGAGGCGACGGGAGCACGACGAAAGTGAGGCGGAGGCGCGGCGGGACACGGCGATGGCGCGAGGATTGAAACGCGTTTTGGAGTTTTTTTGGGATTGAGAAAGTTAGGGTTTTGAGTTAGGGGAATTTCTGAGTTTGGGTTGGATTGGCAGTGGCGAGAAGAAATTGGGCCAGTTGAACACACACCCTTAATCGGTGGTGAGGAGACGGTGGCGAGGAGACGGTGGCGTGGTAGAGCTTTCTCTTTTGCGTTTTGGTTTGTAGAGAAACTGAAGTCTGTTTCTGGTTTTGGTTGCAGTAAGCCAACGATGCTTTGTACAGTAAGTCTGTTTCTGGTTTTGGTTGCAGTAAGCCAACGATGTTTTGGTTGCAGAGAAACTGAAGTCTGTGTAATATGACTTTCTTTTTGTTTTGAACAGGACACATGCTTGGAGTTGCAGCATCATGGCTTGTCAAGTTGGCATTGATTTATATAGATTTTTTTCCTCGGCATTCAAGGTGCAGAAAGATGATAATGATGTTGATAAAACTAATGAAGTTGGAGTTCTTGGAGTGAAGATTTTCATCACTTCAATTAGATGTACTTCAAGTCAGCGGGTTGGAAGAATTTGCCTACTAAAAGACAATAAGCTGAATAAAGTCTGGCCAGAAAAACAAAACAAAAAAGTAAAAATCATTCTACTACCTCGGTTCAAGTCCCAACAGAGATAGTAGAGGACGAGATACTAACTCGGTTCACAACCGATGCATAAGGAAAAGACCTTTTACCTCGTCAAGATATGCACCGGTTGGAAAACCGGTGCCTATGGTCAAATGTAAACGATGTCAATTCCTTTGAGTGTACTAGTGAAGTGACAAGAAATATTAACCTGGAAGAATTGTTTAAAATTTAATTTTATATATGTTTATTTTTTTCAAATTGATGGTTTTTTAAATATATATATATATATATATATATATATATATATATTCTTTAAAAACTTATACTTTATTACCCAGCTTATTTTTTCTTAATTAAATTTGTTTACACCAATATTTTATTGTGTTATTTTATTTGAGTCATACTTTAAAATAATGTTGTTATCTTACTTTATAATTTAAATAATTACTTTTAAATAATTTTATTTAAAAAAAAAACATAGGTACCTAATTATATAAAAATATTATTGAATATTTTTTTCGTGGATCACCTACAAATAACAAGAATTTTTTTTCAAGCATAAGTAAAGGTACTAGCCGCTATCTCAGCCCCTTGTATTTTTGTGCAATTTTATAACACTCCTGTTCTGTAACAACCCGTATGGGTGAACCCCTATTTTCTCCAAAACCCCGACTCTCACTTTTATAAGTGTAACACCTTAAAATTCTCATATATATTTTTTTCTATTTGATTTAAAAATACTAGCTAGCAATTTGTATAATATATTGTTTGATTTTGATTTGAATTCAATATGTCTACTTAAACTTATAAAATTAATTAGTTTTTCTTTTAGACCGGAGAGATTAACTTATGTAATACGTTCTTAAAATAAATCTTTGATAAAAACAAAAATGCATTTTCAACAAAATAAAATGAGACTATAAATTCACAATGGCTGACGTGTCTTTCTTAGCCTTTCTTATCATTTGAAAGGGTGACGAAGACTTGAGGTCAACGTAAATGATTGACTTCTCTTCAAATCCATAGAATCAAACATGGATGCTTACGTTTGGAGACACTGATAGCGACTCTTCACATGTTGGCTTTAACAATTTACTTTGTCATCAGCAAGTTGTTGTAATCATACCAATACTGGCTTAGCAACGTTGTGCTTCTCCAGATCTGCAACGTTTTGCCCAATATCATTTTTGTTATATAAAAACAAGTGGAGTTCCAAACCCTCTGTTTTCCTCTATATATTATTCCTCAAATCGACCAAGAATTTATATTGATAAAGATGAAACCCTGCCTTTCTGCATTCCTATTATTGTTCCTTCTCCTTCTCCACCAATCTCAGTTCGCGAAGGCTGCTATTGGGTCTTCTCTTCCGTCTAGTATCCAGTCTGCTCTTGGGAGAATTAACAATCAGGTCAAAGGAAAAAACCTAGAAAAGCTTAATGGGAAACTGGAGTCTGCTAAAGAATACGTGGACTTTGTTGAAGAATTCTTGGGGTATTTGATAGATTCGGGGTATTTCGAAAAAAAGACCACACTACCAAACCTGCCACTGAAGGAAAGGAAAGGCTTCGCTCCACTCAAAAAATACCTTTCTAGCTTTGGCTACCTTCCATCCTCCGACTCATTCAACAACACTGTCGACCATCAAACGTTATCAGCCATCAAGACCTTCATGGAATCTTTCAATCTCCCAGTTACCTCCGACATTCTTAAACTCATGTCGCTACCACGATGTGCTGTCCCCGACATGAATTTTGACTACAGCTTACACCAAAATGTGTCGTGGCCCAAAGCCAATGACCGGTGGTTCCGAAAGACAAACCTCACGTACGGTTTTCATCCGGCTAAAGTCGAACACAACTTCGCCGACGTGTTCAAAAATGCATTCAAGCGGTGGGAGAATGCCGCAGGGTTTTTGAACCTGACGGAGACAACCTACGACGACGCGGACATTAAGGTTGGATTCTACAATCTCGCTACTGTATTTGTCGGCGACGTGTTTGGCTTGAGCTTGATAACGGAGAACCCTTCATCTAGCGTGAAGACAGCTAAGATAATTCTCAACGGCGACCTGATTTGGGCGCTGCCCAATGAGAAAGGAAACTTGTCGGTGAAGGATGGAATTCTGGACTTGGAGAGTGCAGCAATGCATCAGATAGGGCATTTGCTTGGATTTGACCACTCTTTCATGAATGACTCTGTTATGTACCCTTACATTTTGCAATCGCAGGAACGAAAGGTAGAACTCTCCAATTCTGACATGGACAACACTAAGAAACAGTATGCTAACGTTGACTCTGGCGACGGTGGGTGTTTGGGAGTGCCTTCAATCACCGCTTTGTTGTCTCTGGGATTTGCTTACCTGCTTCTTATGTATTAAGTCTCCTCTTACGTCTAGCACTCGCAACTTAGCTTTTGTTCTTGATTTATATTCTAGGGAATAGTTTTCTTTCCAAGAAGATTGAGGAATATGTTTCCAGTCCCCAAAATGTCTTTCATTTGAGTGTTTTAATTGTTTCTATTTGGCCTCTGATCTGAATATGGAAAAGAAGATGTTTATATGTTTAGTTCTGTACATCGTTTTTCACAACTTAAAATTGTAATCAAGGTTTTAGTTAATGTGTAATATAATAGATAGTGGATAAAATCACAATTTTATGGGATTTGGCTACGAACCCCCATACCTTATTTAAATATATTTGTTCTGTGAAAACAAAGGAAAAGGAAAATTATATATACAAAGAGATATATAATTTTTAACGCTGCTTACATTCATTTGTAAAGATGAATTTAAAGGATAAAAATTGAATCTCATTATCCAATAAGTGAAGGATTAGATCGGAAAGATAGCGACAACTTAATATAGATTATTTCACTCAAATATTATTTACTTTTATTAGACTTTTAACTATGTGATGAAATACTATGGTGGCAGATGTCCATGCATGCCATTTACTTTTAATTAAACTTGTTTAATAGAGTGAAAATTTTCTATGATTAATTTTTCATGGGTTGAATATATACATATAATATTTTATTTATATATATATATATTTTGTTATAATATATTAATATTACAAAAGTTAAAATCTTGATTTGGAATGTTTAGAACGTTGACATTGACAACGGTAAAAAAGCAATTTATTGAATACTCCAACGTTAAAAAATTTAATTTTTTTTTATTTTTTTTATTGATTTTATTCTCTCCTAGCTTTATAAACAGAGAACTCTTCCTCCATTCCAAAACACACCAAAATTATTATTATCTTATTCTCCTTTCTTCTTAGTTTCATCCTCTTTTTCTTTTCTAAAAATATTTTGGGTTATTTTATATTCTCTTTAGAGATCCTCGTTAGTTCTGAGATTCTCAGAAATTTTGAGAAGTTTCTGTTGTATCTTGAGGAAATCACACAATACACCGCGTTTAAGTCCTTAATTAAGGATAGTGAAGCTACATGCCTCATGAAATACTAGTTTGTCAGCCTTTCTACAACAATTTTAAGGACTTAGACAATCTTCGCAACATGACTTTGGAGAGCCCAACCATTGTTTCTAGAACTCAAACAGTCTTCGCAAAATCACTTTCGGATGTGTCAAAAGTCAAGGTTTTCTCTGGACAGTACTTTTCGCGTTGGCAAGAATGTGTGTCCACACTTTTAGACATGTATGGAGTTGTTGTTGCTCTTTCATCTCCGAAGCCCGATCCCAGTGTTCCCTCAAACTCAAAAATAGTTGAAGAGTGGACTTATGCGAACAAGGTATGCCAACACACTTTGCTTAGTGCACTTTCTAATTATTTGTTCGATGTGTACAGTTAGTTCCTACAAGGAAGCAAAAGACATTTGGAACTCGTTGATTCTCAAATACACTATCGAAGGTGTCGTCAGACAAAGATTCGTCATAGGGAACTACTACCGTTATGAGATGATTGAAGACAAGGACATCATAACTCAAATCAATGAATACCACAAGCTACTCAAAGATATCACAACATAAAATATTTTTCTACCGGATGAATTTGTTTAAGAACTTCTGATCGAGAAATTGTCGCCATCCTAGACAGATTACAAACAACAGTTGAAATAAAAGTACAAACAGATGTCTCTACCAGAACTCATTACACACATAATAGTTGAAGATACCAACACGAAAGAGTTTGTTACTACAAGGGCCAAAGTTTTATCTGCAAAAACAAATATGGTAGAAGTAAGACATGCTCCCAAAAGGTACGAACACATATATACCTGATCACAAAAGAAAAAATAATTTTCTTAAATCTCGTCCCAATGAATCTAAACCCACCTTTAAGAAGAAAGGAAATTGTTTCGTATGTGGAAAATCAGGCCATCATGCACCACTGCGTAGGCGTAGAGTAAGAAACGACAATCCTCCTAGGGCAAATATAGCTGAAGGAGATGACATTATTGTTATGGTCGTTTCTCAAGTAAATTTAATGACTAATGTGAGCAAATGGGTGGTAGACTCTAGTGCTACCAAGCATATATGTGTAAACAGAAATGCCTTTACCTTTTACACCAGTGGAGGGGATAGAGAAGAACATGTCTACTTCGGAGATTCCAAGACCACTCCTGTTCTGGGAAAAGGAAAAGTTCTTCTTAAGCTCACATTTGGAAAGACTCTAGCCTTGGGTGATGTGCTACATGTGCCATCAATCAGAGTTAATTTAATCTTTGTAGTACTATTGGAAAAGGTGGGGGTTAAAGTGTCATTTGTGTCTGACAAGATCATTATGACAAAAAATAATGTTTTCGTGGAGAAGTGATATAGTGATGAAGGACTCTTCATTCTAAATGTTTCTGAAAATATTAATGAATCAAGTTCTTCTACTTATATTGTTGACTCGTATGATATATGGCATGCTAGATTAGGACATGTGAATTTCTTGTATGTTTTGAAATTACAACGACTATGATTAATCATGATAAACAGATTAGTAAGTGTGATATATGTGTAAAATCTAAAATAACAAAGACAACATGATTTTATGTCCAACGTCAAACTGAACTATTAGGGTTAATTCATACTGATCTAGTTGATTTGAAACAAATCATGTCTAGAGGAGGTAAAAATTATTTTATGATCTTTATAGATGATTATTCTAGATATACACCAAAGTTTACTTAATCAAGCATAAAGATGAAGCCTTTGATGTGTTTTTAACCTATAAAGCAGAAGTAGAAAATCAATTAAAATAAGAAAATTAAGAGGATTAGATCAGATAGAGGTGGTAAGTATGTACTGTTTAATGAATTTTGTGTTAAAGAAGGTATAATTCATGAAGTGACCCCATTATATTCACTTGAGTCTAATGGAGTAGTTGAGAGAAAAAATAGAACCCTTAAGGAAATGATGAATGTTATGCTTGTTAGTTCTAGTGCACCTAATAACCTTTGAGGAGAAGCCTTGCTTACTGCATGTTTTTTACAAAATAGAATACCCCATAAGAAAATTGGCGAAACTCCTTATAAGCTTTGGAAAGATTACCAACCTAACCTTAAATGTCTAAGAGTATGAGGGTGTCTAGCTAAGGTAATGTTACTCGATTCTAAGAAAAGGAAAATAGACTTCAAAACCTCTATTTGCATGTTCTTAGGTTATGCTAAACATAGTGCTGCCTATAAGGTTCTAGTTGTTAAAAATAACATACTTGAGAGAAATTCTATAATCACTACAAGAAAAATGTCATTTATATACACTACAAGAAAATAGCTAGTTACCCGCGGATCATTATATACGGATTAGATCGGTATGTAATAAACATATTATATACGGATCTTATATACGGATATTGGGAAATCCATTATATACGGATAAATCCGTATATAATGATAAAAATATTTATATACGGAGGATCCGTATATAATTGCGGTACGTAACGTTGACGCCTTTGAACTTGAAGCTTTGTAGGGATAGTTCGTATCTAATATCTGTGTGATTTTAGAAAAAAAACAAATAAAAATTAAACTGAAAGCTCCAAAATTTCCCCCCTCTATCACTCTCGAAAAAAACACATCTTCTCCCTCTTCTCGAACCTCTCCTCGAACCTTCAGTCCACTTCTCCCTCTTCTCCCTCTTCTCGAACCTTCAGTCCACTTCTTCACTGCACTCTCTTCTCCGCTGTCAGTCCACCTCGCCGACAGCGAGCCTCTGGTTCAGTGAAACCCGCACTCCACGACACCGCTCGCGATTTGTGTGGATTCAGATTTGATTTGTCGAACACGGTGAGTAATCGAAGCTTTGAGGATTATTTTTGATTTCGTTTTCTCTTTTTGTTGTTTGGAGGTTTGAAATTGTGACTTTGGAAACCCTAGGTTGGTTTCTTCGAAGTGGTAGAGATAAGCTCGAGTTGTAGTTGCGTTTTGCTCCTGGTAAGTTTGAATCGTTTAGATTTGAGGTTTGTTTGAGTTATCTTTTCTCTGGGTGTTGTTACATTGTCCTATTTTTGGTCGTTGTTTTTTCGAGGTTTGAAATCCCGAATTTGGAAACCCTAGGTTGGTTTCTTCGAAGTGGAAGAGATAAGATCGAGCTGCTATTGCCTTCTACATTTGGTAAGTTTGAATTGCTTATATTTTGGTTTCTTTTTGTTGGCTGTTATTGAAAATGGGTCTTGACCAAAACTAGTCACTGAAAATGGTTTGCTTCGTTTTGGGTGCTTTTATTGCTTTCAGATATTAGTCATCATGGTTTTGACAATCATGTTAGTGGATCCTATTTTTTCAAAAAAGTGGTAACATGGTTTGAAGTTGTTTCCTGGTTTGAAGTTGTTTCCATTTGAAATGTATATATAACTATATATGGGGCATAATATGGAACGGGAAGGGCATAACAAAGAGTACATATATATTTGCAATAAGTTCAATAATAGTTGCAACATGCAGCTGGCTAGGTAGTTCCTCTAATATGAAAACAAAGAACAATGTTGGAGGTAGTTCTTCTAATCCTTCCTTACCCCCTTCCAAAGATGGTGGAATATGTTGGAGGCAGTTCCTCCAATCCTAAACATAATGGCATTAAGGAACAAGACCATTTATTGACAATAGCCAAAATTGGGAGGATCATGAAGCAGATTTTGCCTCCTAATGCAAAAAATACCTTTTTCTACACTCCTAGTTTATTTGCTAAAGCTCTTTGAACACACTGTGTTTTTTTAACACTGTCACAAAAACAATAATTGTTGCACACCAACCAATTCCATCCCAAAATCTACTTTTGTCTTCAAACATCTTAGCTGTCATAAAAGAATAACCATGCCTGTGAAATCAACAACCATACCAAAGAAACAAGATAGTTGGCTAAAACTCAATGAACCATGTTTAATGAGTCAAAACAAATGTTAACTTCAGTTTCCTGACTTTGGAACTGATCAATGCTCTCAAAGTGGTGCTCTTACGCTGATTAAAGATGGAACAATGATAAATTCTAGCAAAAGGAGAAATTTGTCAGTTAATTTCATTCATTTTGTTCCAGCTTTTAGAGTTTTCAAACTTAAGGGTGGTCTAATGTGTGTGTAGGGAAATTGACATATATGGGTGGCGTTTTGAGCCTAATGATAATGGAAATGCATATCTAACATACAACTTTGAAAAACCTGCAATGTTTGGAATCCTTACCGTAACCCCATATGGCACATTAAAATTGGTAGAGTTTTTTTTTTAAAAGAACCAAGTTTCTGGAACTTGAGGTGGATCAAAATAAATGTGAATTTTATGGGAAGTGTGGACCCTTTGGAAGTTGTGATAACTCCACATCAACAAATTCCAACTGTTTGGATTTAAGGACTTGGTTATGACTTAATTAGCATCCAACATATATTGCAATAATATTCATTTATTTAACAATATGATTAGTCTAGGCAGAGGACAATACATGAAGCAATGAAGTCATTGGTTACTCAGTAAAATAATTACATATGCATTTTAGTACAGTAGTAGATATGTTACAAAGTTAATGCCCCTCTTTTTTTGTCCATGTACCTTTATGTTGTCCTTGTACTATAAAACTAGTTTTTTTAATTGATACAATGCATGTTGTGACTTGAAATCATCAGGTAAAAAGTTTCCCCATTTTCTGGTCAAACAGTGACATCAAAACTCAAGTAAGTGGTTCTAACCTTTTATTTGTATTTAGTGTGGGGAGGTAAATTAGGCTTGTGATTGTTTGATGTTCAATTGCATTGTGTCATTCTCGTTAGTCACTGAAATTTGGTTATGGATGTAGTAAAGTACTGAAATGTGGTTATGGATGTAGTAAAGTATGTTAGTTTTAACATGTGTTGTTTCTATTTTAGTTAATTTGTAGTTTGATGTTCTGTTTTAAATTGATATACGATTCTGTATACATATTCCATATTATAAAAACTTTTAATTAAAAGATGTATTACTTATCAAAAGAAATTAAATTAACTAATGTAATAATAATGATCATACTAATATTACAGAGTGATATACAGAGTGAGAGTGATATTATAAGCGATGATAAGTAGAAAAAGGAATATATAATGTATAAGATTTGAAAGGAAAGGTGGAAAAGAGAGGCGTGTTGAGGTGTGGCGTGGTGGCTGCTATGGTACATGTGGGTGGCTTCCCTTTGTGATGAACAAGATATGCATCTTATCCTCATTTTGTCTTTTAGTGGTCTTTGATTTAGTCACCCTACTTCTGAATGCCTCACTTCTACGCATGCTATATGTTGCTCCCAGAACGTAACACCAATCCTTCATTCTCCAAGAAAATAACTCAATGCTTCTCCTTTCCTCTCTAACTTTCCGTATGCGTGCAGCTGCTCCCCAAGACGTGACAGCAGCAACTCTTCTCGGTGACACCCTTCCACCCAATCTTAATTCATATAAGAGCTCTCTTTGCTTCCACCCGTGGCACCTCCAACACGTAACCATGCATACCACTTCACCTACTATGGTCAAACATGCACCTCCAATTCATTCTCAGCATGAACCCAAATTAAATATTCAATTCTAGTACAAAACCAATGTCACATCTACACGACTTTTGCTTCCATCTACCATTCTCCCATCAAATCAACAAGCTATAACAATTACATCAACTAAAAGAAGAAAACAAAGTAATCTCTAACATGCTGCACGTTAACTTCCACAAAGAGTTAAAATACACTCCTTTTCTCTCCCCAAAACCGTCACACCTATTCCCATCTAGCTTCCACCTTCATTTTTTATTCATCATGGCATGAGTCACACTTCTAGAAAAACTTTTTCTGAATTTTAAAGAATGATGTGTTTTTCATTGCAAAATGCCGTGACCACTTTTCTGTCATCATATCACACTTTCTTCTAACAAAACCAAGAACTTATCTCTTCCTAAAAGCAATTAAATAAATATTCTACTCTTCCATCACAACAAACATTGAGTACAGCCGTGTAGAAGTAAAAAGCTTATGGAATAAAATAAGATGCAAGTAAAATAAGCAACCAAATGCAATTCAAATTGGAAATGATACTACATAAACACGTTAACAGCAAATAGGGAAGGGTACGTTTTCTTACACATGTTTAGAACAATAAATTCACTCTTTGTTCAAGCATTAAGAGTAAGACACACAGAACCTATTGAAGTTAAACTCCATTCTCTGTTGGGTGCCGTGCTCATCAAAACTCAGCCAGAACTCTTCTCTTCTAGCAGCCGTGACATCTACTCTACTCCTTGCTCTCCAACCAATTTGATGTTCTGCAGAGAACTCCAGCCAAGAGAGTAGTGTCTCCCCAACAAAAACGTTGACAGCCAAAAGTTCCAAACCAAAAACCCAGAGTGTGTGTGTTACCGTGATCTGTAACCAATAGTAGTGTCCAGACTCCCAGTCGTCCCCTTCCTCTTGTGTGTCTCTTCATTTTTAAAGGGAAAACCAGCCAGCCATGAGCCAACTCTTCCGTCTAGTAGTGGCCCCTTCTCCATGTCCGTGTGCAAGCTTTTTCATTGAGGATAATATTCCCTTCAGTAGTTGCTCCCTCTTTTTATCCTAACGTACATTTTTTATGAATGCTTAGTTGTCCATGGGCCGTGTGTTTTTTTTATCTTTGCTGCACCGTGAGTTATACAATGAAAGGGTTGTATCCTCATTTGTACTACTTCTTCCAGCTGGGATTTACTTGGGTCAGTGAATTGTTTTACCAATGGAAGGATAAAAGCTTGTGTGTGTAGTGGACAAAGCAGAGATATCAGAATCTTGCAGCATGGAGCTCCTCCCTTTGTACGTGAATTGCTCCCCAGGAATCAACTAAATGCCAACGCAAAACCTTGAGTGGAGAATTATACCGAAAGTGGTGGCCCTTTTGATTCAAACATATGTGATGTTTTGGTGTGTGCCAACGTGGGTTGTCATGGGGCCATGCTATTACTTTCCAATCCATGTCTGAGAAAACCGTGAACACTCCACATGATACCAATTCCATTCTTCATTTTGTAGTTTCAACCGAGAAGTGATGAAGTATTTGCTTCCAGCTGTGTGCTTGGGTGTTACTTTGGTTGTGTGAAGGCCGTGAGCTTTTAGCTTTGTAACAATTATAGCAAGCTCTTCAATGAATGTTAACGTAGCAAAACCATGAGGGGCACCCTCCAATAAGCACACACCGAGAGTTGCTTGTCTTCTCCAATTGAAAAGTCAAAAGTTTATGTGTAGAGTGGAAAACACCTGAGAGTTAAAAATCTGCACTTCTTTTCTATTATGTGGGCCGTGACATTTAGGTGGCATGTGTTGATGTTTGACAAAATGAACTTGACAAAATGAATTGTTATGGGTTGTGATGTGTTGTCCCAGCAAAAGGTGAATGGTCGTGTCTTCTCCAAAGCCTCTTGTCTTCTAGCTAAGGTTTAGAATGAGAAGTAGTGGGAAGGAAAATATTGGTAGAAAAGAGGTCAACAGGAAGTGATATGGATTTGGATTGAAAATGATGACTTAGGTATAATGGGGATAGTTATTACAGTCAGAGTATTGTTAAGAAAAAAATACGTTGGTGTGTTTAGTTCCCATGTTTATCTTCTTTTTCTCTCATCCCATAGAACTATAAAAAATAAATAAATAAAAATTATTACAGTTAGCTTTTGTGCTCTTGTTTTTCTTTAAATTTATGTTTCTGTTTTTAGAAGTTCAGAATCATGTTGTGTGTGTGATGTGAGTGTTGTTTTTTATCAAAGCTAGAAGGTGAAGTGCCCAAAATAATGTTGGAGTTGTGATGTTTTCTTGGATTTTAGTCAATGATTTTGTTTTCTTTAATTTATTTATTTTTCTTTTATTCTATTTTCTATATTTAGCATTTATAGATATATTTTTTAGTCTTTTTGTCTACTATTGGCTATCATGCCTTCTGCCATATTTTTATTCTGTTTTCTTGCACATTAGAATGAGTGCTGCCAGCAGCACCCACTGCTTGCTTTGGAATCCTTACTTATTACTTTGACTCTTTAGTAAACAATACCCTAAACATTCCTTTTCCAGTTTATAAATGTAGAGTAGAAGCCTAGTTTTCCAATCATGTGATATAGGAAATCTCATCTAACTCAATCATATTTCTCATAATCAACCTTCATGCATTTGAGAGACCTTTATGCATTCAGATATTTCTCTCTTCTAAGTGAACCACAATTTTGCCACCTTAAAGTCCAATTTCCCATCTTACAAACTTCCTTTCCCCAACAAACAGTGACCTTACAAACTTCACCACTACCCTCTACAATATTTTCTTTCTTCTCCATCTTTGTCCCACATTTTTCTATCTTTTCTCTCAAAAACCGTGGCCCCACCCCTTTCTCCACTACACTTCTTGTGACCATTTCTCTTCCCTGCACATAGGTATTTACGTCCAGATGTACACCACCACTTCTCAATCTCAAAACCTCTCTCATTCTCCTCTCCCATTTGACGTCAAAAGCAAGCACTCATCTTCCTTCCTCTTTTCACATCAACCAATGCAAGATAATAAGAAACAAGATACACACAATATACATGATTTTAAAGTGTATCCATGACACTTTTTCATACACAAACAACACCCCAAAGTATCCAACCATGTGTACTCATTATAACAACATCACTTTTCATAAAACATGAACATCTATACCCCATGTAATATGCCAAACCTTTTAAACTAACATGACTAAGTACTTACCTAACATTACCTTCCAAGGAGTAGTGATGGAAATTCAATTACTGATTGTTTAGTGTTGAACTTTCTTATTAGTTTTCCTTGAAGGAAAACTTGTAATACATAATTAATTTAGCCTTGTATTAAGTAGTGGCTAATTTGTCGTTAATTGCTATGTATACAGAACATGGATCAAGTTCCACCAAATCGTTCATGGATGTACGATAGGTGTTATAGAGGAAGAGGTGCGTTGAAAGAGTCATTTGTATTGGGTGTTGAAGAGTTTATAATTAAAGCTTGTGAACAAGACCGTTATCAAAGAGATGGGGGGCTTCGATGTCCATGTTTAAAGTGCGATTGTACAAAGATTTTGAACGAAAGAGTTGTGAAGGTTCACCTGTATAAAAACGGTTTCAAGCCTAATTATTTCATTTGGGAGGATCATGGGGAAACCATGCAAGAAGCTGATTTAGATAATGATGTCACTTTTAGGGGTGTGGAGACAGAAGGTGAACCAAATGAACAAGTTATGACGATGGAAAACATGGTCCATGATGCTCTTATACAAAGACAACCCTTCCAAGCATCAAATTCTTCTAACATAGAAGAGGCTCCAAATGAAGAAACTCAAAGGTTTTATAACCTTTTGTTGGAGGCAAATACGCCTTTGTATGAAGGAGCATCAGACTCCAAATTATCAATGTGTGTGAGGCTTTTAGCTTGCAAGTCGAATTGGAATATTCCTAACCAATGCATAGATTTTTTTGCAAAAATGCTTTTGGATGTAACACCACACAAATGTGGTTTACCGAAAACTTACTACGATGCAAAAAAGATAGTGTCGAAGCTGGGATTACAGTCGCAGAGGATTGATTGTTGTGTGGATGGTTGCATGCTATTCTATGATAATGAATATGGTAAGAATGATGGAGCGTTAGTTGAATGCAAATTTTGTGGGAAGGCAAGGTATCAACAACACAAGACAGGAGCAAGTTCTAAAAAAAAAGTTCCCGTTAAATCCATGTTCTATTTGCCAATAATTCCAAGACTTCAAAGAATGTATGCCTCAAAAGAAACTGCAACAGAAATGACATGGCACCATCACAACAGGTCGTCAAATGGTTTTTTGCGTCATCCATGTGATGGAGAGGCGTGGAAGCACTTTGATAGAGTACATCATGATTTTTCCATTGAGCCACGCAATGTTCGACTTGGTCTATGCTCTGATGGTTTTAATCCATATGTGCAGGCGTCATATATACCATATTCGTGTTGGCCAGTAATTGTCATGTCGTACAACCTTCCTCCAGAAATGTGCATGTCTAAACCCTACATGTTTTTGACATGTCTCATTCCGGGGCCATTCAATCCAAAAGTACGCATTAATGTATACCTAGAGCCGTTGATAGATGACTTGAAAAAGTTGTGGAGTGGTGTCATAACATACGATATTTCAAGGCGACAAAACTTTATCATGAGGGCGATGCTAATGTGGACAATTAATGATTTTCCTGCTTATGGTATGCTGTCTGGATGGAGCACCCATGGTAAATTAGCTTGTCCACATTGCATGGAGCATTCAAAGGCTTTTAGATTATATAATGGGCGAAAAAATTCGTGGTTTGACTCCCATCGGAGGTTTTTACCAAATGAACATGCCTTTAGGAGAAATAGGAATGCTTTCAAAAAGGGGGAAGTGGACATGGAAGACGCGCCACCATATTTGACACGAACAGAAGTTTGGAATAGAGTTAATGGTTATCCTAAAGTAACTGAAAATGGTGCACCAAGAATAGATGGATACGGTGAGTGGCATAATTGGACGAAAAAAAACATCTTTTGGGATCTACCATATTGGAAGGAAGGATAATTTGTTAAGGCATAATCTTGATTTCATGCATATTGAGAAGAATTTCTTTGACAACATTTTTAATACTGTCATGAATGTCAGTGGGAAGTCAAAAGACAATGAAAAGGCCCGAATGGATTTAGGCTTGTATTGTAAACGAAAAGACTTGGAGCTCAAAAGTCATACTAATGGAAAGATGTACAAGCCAAAAGCTAATTATACACTTTCAGTAGACCAATCAAAACAGGTCTGTCAGTGGTTGAAAGATCTTAGGATGCCTGACGGATATTCTTCTAACTTGTCAAGGTGTGTTGATGTGAATAGGGGAAAGGTCATTGGGATGAAAAGCCATGACTGCCATGTGTTTATGGAATGCTTACTTCCTATAGCGTTTAGTTCTTTACCGACTCATGTTCTCAATCCCATTACAGAAGTAAGTCATTTCTTTAGAGATTTATGTTCTACAACATTGAATGAGGTCGACCTTCGGAAGATGGAAGAAAACATTTCGCTCATTCTTTGCAAGATGGAGAGAATATTCCCTCCCTCATTCTTTGATTGTATGGAACATCTCCCTGTACATCTTCCATATGAGGCAAGACTTGGTGGACCGGTCCAATATAGGTGGATGTACCCATTTGAAAGGTGACAATATCT
Source organism: Vigna angularis (assembly GCF_016808095.1). Lineage (NCBI taxonomy): Eukaryota > Viridiplantae > Streptophyta > Magnoliopsida > Fabales > Fabaceae > Vigna > Vigna angularis. The sequence continues at coordinate 25,311,655 of NC_068974.1, read as the reverse complement.
CATTCAACTGTTGTATTTAGATGTCACACATATTGAAACTAACATACCACTTTCTTAAATTGTAGGTTCATGGGATATGCTAAACGTTCAGTTAAGAATAAAGCTAGGGTTGAAGGATCAATAGTGGCATCATATTTGCACAAAGAAACAACTCATTTTTGTTCACACTACTTCAAGAACTTTATGTTAACACCACAAAGCAATAGAAATGAAGTAGACACTGAAATTGAAAGGACAACGTTATCAGTGTTTGACGAAGGTGGTCGTCATTCCGGGAGGGAATCAACTCATTGGCTAAGTGACGAAGAATTGAGATCAGCTCATGTTCATCTCTTGATCAATTGCAATGAAGTTCAACCTTATCTTGAGTAAGGCTCCAAATAAATTGCTTTTTTGTATGGATTTTGTTTTTATGTATTAAATTGATATTGACCGAATATTGTCATACCTATGGACAGCTCATTCTTACATACCTATCAACTTTCAGAGTCAAATAGTTCAACACATATACATGCAAATTTCCCATTGTGGTTCAGGGATCAAGTACAACTGATCAAATTCTTCCACATAAATTTGTTATTCACATATTTATTCATTTTTAATTATATTGAATAGGTTCATATATTTTGTGGTTGTAGGTTCATAACGATCCTTTAAGTGTTAGAAACCAACATCTTAGAGATTTATCACTTGGTCCTTTAAGATGTGTAAAGGAATGGCATACCTACTTTGTCAATGGATATAAATTTCATACCCATGCATGGAGCCAGGGCAAGACGACTATAAATAGTGGGGTTCATGTTAAAGGCCTTACAGAAGGGGGTGAAGATGATTTCTATGGTGTCATTAAGCACATATATGAGCTCGAGTACAATACCTCAACCATTGAAAAGAAGGTTGTATTATTTTATTGTGATTGGTTTGATCCATCAAGAATAGGGACAAGAGTGGATTCAAAGTATGGCATTGTGGATATTCGAATGGATAAAAGATGTCTTGTTTGATCCTTTTATAATTGCACATAATGTAGAACAAGTGTATTATGTACCATATCCTGCATCGCGCACCGACAAACGGGGTTGGTGTGTTGCAATAAAGACCAAACCTAGAGGTCGTATAGATTCCAATGACGTAGATGCCATTGAGCCATACCAAGTGGAGGAAATGTCACATGTTAATGACATCATTCAAGTTGAAGAAGTTATCCGATTGCAAGATATAGAAGCCGGTCTTGAAGAAGTGGACCCCAACAATGTACCATCAGTTGAAGGCTATATGGATGAAGAAACAAGTGAATCGGAAGAAGAATGCAGCGAAGAGGGACAAAGTGAAGATGAGGATGAAGATTCATTTCACAGTTCTAGCAGTGAATAGAGTTACGATGTGTTGGTGTACCCATGGGTGATCATAAACCCATACTTTTAGAGGGGAGAAAGAAGAAGTGATGAAATCATTTATGTAATTTCAATTTACATGTTATTTTGATACCCTTTGTGTTTGACTACTTATATTGCTAATTATAATTTTTGCTCCAATGGTTTTGTGTAGATTAAAGTTTTGCATTCTTATCTTTTGCTTCGATGTGTAGTATTGGCAAACAAGAACATCATCATCATGTTCTTTTCTTACTTTTCCTTTCCATTCAATTGTAAAAATATATTGACCCAACAATTTTGTTTTTTGTTCAAGAATATGGCATCAGATGGTTGTGACCCTCCTATTCCACCTTTAGCAAAATCAGATAAGGAGAAGGGCAAGAAGAAATCTTATATGGTGAAGTTGTTAAATCGTTTCAATAATGTAAATGCTTCAAGTAGTCAGCCATCTACACCTACCTCTACCTCCACTACTAGATTTGTTCCAACACCATTACAAGTTCCTGGTTTGACACCTACTGCACCATCAATGAGACCTTCGTTGGAAGTTCCTGCCTTCACACCTAGTCCACAACAATTTGCTGCTGATCAATGTAGATCACCCTCCCCCCATGTTGGTTCTAACCCAACAACTCCCACAAATATGCCATCACCACCTCCTATAGGGGATAACCCTCCACATTCAAGTTCAGCAGCCAATGACTTTGAAGATGTTTCCAACAATCGTGTAATCATTACACCTATTGGAGGAGGGTAAGAAAACATCAATTTAATGTTCCAAGCATATACTGTATTATTCTAATATTTGACTTTTATTTTGGTATAGGTTTTATCCAACAAAAACAACATCCAAAGCAATCACAGCCACCATCAAGCAACAGTTTGATGAGCCATGGGTGACATGGGGAAATATACCTCAGACACAAAGAGATGTTTTCTTTGAGCATTTTAGGGTACACTTGTGTTTATTTACATTATGTACTACAATTAATTTTAAATGTTAAGGTCCTCAATTATCTTATCCAATATTAATCTTTGTTGTCAACAGAGGAAGGTTTCATGGAGGTCTAACCATGAAGAAAAGGTGAAAAAAAATTTCCACACCAAAGCATCTCATAGATTATTTGAGATGTTTAAAAAGGCTCGAACAGAAGGAAAAAAACCTAATTGGATGGGGGATATTGTTTGGAATGGTCTTTTGGAGAAGTGGAACATGCCACTTTATAGACAAAAATGTGAAACGACAAAAAAGAACAGGACATCTGACAAGGGTGGTTGTTTGCACACTGGGGGATCCATTAGCGTGCATGAGCATGCAATTCGTCTGGTACATATAAATTTATTTTTACATTTCTACTCATAAACTTTACAAATATTTGATGTTAAAAACTTACATCTTCTTTGCTTTCAGTCACAGGAGCTTGGTCGGTCAGTGCATGTTGATGAAATATTTCAGCAGACACATATTCGAGCATCAACAGGACAATTTGTCGATGAAAGGTCTAGGCGGACACATGTTAGTTTCTACTAACTCCATTATATTCTTTATTAGGTTGTAATTCTTAGGTCTATCTATTTAACGATAATCATGTATTCATTTAACAGGAAGAGTTTGAAGCAAAATTTTCTCAAATAAGATCTGAGACAGCATCTGTTGGTGCTTCAGCATGTTCTCCCCTAGACCCTGCAGATGAGGAAAGATTGAGGAACCAATGTTGGTTGGACGTTGCTGGTGGAAGGTACAAGGGACGCGTATACGGCATCGGAAATGTCAGTGCTCAAGATGACTGTGTTGATAGTTACATACAACAGACACAGGCATCTTCTTCTCAGCAACCGATGGCAGACAACATTTCTAACCTCCACACACGAGTATCAACCCATGATGACCAACTTCGACAGATGAACTCTCAATTGCAAGGCTTTATTGGCGTCATAATGCAGTACCTTCCGCCTCCTGCAGTCGCAATTGCATAACAATTTTTTCAATCCCAAAATCAGCCACAAACTAATGTTCAACCACAACAACCACAACAACCACAACAACCACAGCAACCATAGCAACCAACAGATCAACCACAAGATGATAATGTTTATGGAGATTACTAGTTATGTTTTTAGAAGTAGGGCATCTATGACTCAAACTTATTTCCTCAATAACTTATTTCATCTTATTTGAACTTATTATAATTAACAATTATGTAAAATTTCTTATTATGATTAATGTCAAATGCTTGTTTGTAGGTTTTAAGACTTCTTTTATTTGTCAAATTTGTGAATGGATATAATGTGCAGCTCTTGTGAATTGTCTGTGTGGTATTGGCAGGTCTTGTAAATTGTCTGTTTGAATGAGCAGTATGCTATTCAAGTGAATTAATCTGTTTAACCGTATATAAGTTATATACGGATCATCCGTATATAGGTTACATACGGATTATCCGTATGTAACTTATATACGAATAATCCGTATGTAACTTATATACGGATTATCCGTATGTAACTTATATACGGATTATCCGTATGTAACTTATATACGGATTATCCGTATGTAACTTATATACGGATTATCCGTATATAATGTTATCTACAGCCTTTTTATATACAGATTTTTGGCCGTATATAATCCGTATATAATACGATTTTTTATACGGATTTTGGACGTTATATACGGATTTTGGCCGTATATAATCGCGATTTTTCTTGTAGTGATACGGATTATTATATACGGATTTTGATCCATAGATAAAGATTTCATTATATACAGATTTTATATACGGATGAATTAGATACAGATTTTTTCGTATATAATAGGAAACTATATATATACGAATTCTCTGTATGTAAAATTGGTATATAACAGTGGCGCCTTTTCCCGGGAGCTTTGCCGAAAGATAAATATGTATATAAGGATTTTACAATAAATAAAAAATAAATTAAAAAGTTAAACCTAATAGAAAACCTAAGAGACAGAATCAGTACTCCGAATTTCTCCTCGACTCCTTCTTCCCTCTCATCGAGCCATCAAGCCCCTCTTCTTCCCTCACGAGCTCTTGTTCTTCCCTCTCGAGCTCTTGTTCTTCGCTCTCATCAAGCCATTTTATCCAACCTTTCTTCTCTAGCCACCATTGAAACCCTAACCTCTACTGCAAACGCCTCTTTCGTGTTACCCTCTCCTCGAACCCTAGCCTCCACCTTGTGCTTCATTACAAGGTTGAGGGGACTGGAGACCGCTCCACCAGTCATGCCTCCTCGTTGGCTCTTCCCTTGGAACCCTAACTCATTCTCAGACTCATGTGGAGACGGCTAGAATGGTAGCGCCGAAGTCTCGTGCTCATTGACTAAAGCTTTCTCACTCACACTCGCTCACGGTCACTGGTAGAGAAGAAGAATGTCTCACACTAACCGTTCTTCTCGCTCACGCTCACTTAAAGAGAAGAAGTTCGTCCATTCTTCTCGCGTTCACTCACCTTGTTGGACATCAGGCTCACTTGGGAGTGTTATTCGTTCAATCGGTAAGTTTCTTCGTTCAAACCTTCTTCTTTGTTCGTCCCTTAAATCCCTAAATCCTTAAATCCCTAAATCTTTGCGCTAAAGTTATTGAGGGTTAGAACAACTCTTGCTCTATCATCCAGTGCAGGCAATGTCGAGTGTTGGAAGGACAAAGAGGATTGGAGAGACACGCCGGTTTTGTGCCTCTTCGTGGCATAAATGGAAAAGTTCACCAAAACTAGGTATACATAACTTCACTTTCTATTTTCCCCTTTCAAAAAAGTTTCCAAATTTTCGATAGTGAAGCCTGAAGGGTTTATTTCTTGGTCCTTATTCTTTTCATGGTATTCTCAGAACGAGTTTTCATCTAAGAAATTTTTGGGTTCCCTGCTTGGTTCCAAGTGCGGCTACTTCAAGGGTGTTATTGACCCTTCTTATCAAATGATAATATTTGGATATATCTTAAGACTGTTTGACAATTTTGGTTTGAATTAAAAAGTCTAAGTGAAGCAAACTTTTACTATTGAATTACCCATGGACAGTTATCACATCACAGTAAGATATCAATTGTTTCATTTGCATCGTAAATATGTAAAAGGTTTCTTAATTATTTGATCATACGAAATCATGCAGAAAGAACTGTAGGGATGCTATTTTGATCTATCTGTGCTACTCTATTCCGAGAGTTAATGGTGATTACTAGTTAATACCCTCAATAACTACCATGGTCTAACCTTTTTGTTCAAATTTTCATACTGGATTGAATTTCATTAAACTTTTCTTTGTCATTGCAGGTTGGAAAAGCTTTAACAAAAGATGATAAAGCTCAAACATAATTGTTCTGGTTGTGATTACAAGTTGCTAAATTAGTATTGAACTTTTGAGTTTTTGGTTGTGATATGGTTACCATGTGTTTCTTTGAAGGGATTATGTAAGGTTTGTTGTTTTGTTGCAGGGGAAGAAAAAGGAAGGAATGTTGCTAACTTTGTCATTTGTGATTAAGCATGCCATCTTCTAGGTGTCCATTTATTTTATATTTCTTGCCTTCCTCGTTTTAAGTTTGAAGTCCAAAGTGTTATTACTACAGAGAGGTATATGATACCATTATACCATTCTTTTGTAATAGGTTTGGTTTCTGGAAAGTTTTCTTGGCTTCTGCTCAAGAGCAATGATCTATTGCTCTGTAGGAAAACCAATAAAAGGTTTTGTGCATTTCCAACTTTTAGGGTTCACTTTGGTGTTTATTTTAACTTGTTCCTTTAGTAGTTTGATCTTATTTGAGCATAGGATGATTGCCAAGTAATATGAATTATTTATGCAGGACTCTCCCATGCCACACCCTACACAACAGTATCTGAGATTGAGGTTCCTCAGTGCTCCTGCCGTTCTTCTCTCCTTGGCAATGCAAGGAGTGTTTCGAGGATTTAAAGACACGAAAACACACCTTTATATGCCACTGGTATACCTTGGAAAACTCAAATTATCATTGATTAAGTGTCACAAATTATAATTTTCTTCTATTACCTGATTCTAATTACTCTTTCCTTGATGTGTGTATGTTGTTTTCTTTTTTATTTCTTATGTAATCAAATTTTACAGAGATTTTGTTTGTTACCATTTTGGTTGAATTGAATGCCAAAATTTTATCTAGAAACTTCTAAAAAATCATAATTAACAGAGTAAAATGAATTAGATAGTATGTAAGTGTTTAGCTACATTAAAAGAGAAGCGCAAAGGTACCCAAGCAACCACTTACTGCATAATCAGGGCACCACCCTTAAGTATTAGTGGAAAAAGTTCCTAATATATGTTTTGTATTAATTTTAGTGCAACATTTAACCAATAAAATTAATAAAAATTACTTATGTTTTTATTTTACTTTTAATATTATTTTATATTAACGCAAAATGTTTCATTTTTATTCTTAAACAAGTCAATAGAAAAATTAGATGAAAGAAACTCAAATATATAAAAGTGTTGAATAGAGTGAATTAAAAATACTCAATTTTATAAAATACTTAAAAGATTTAATTAAATGTAAACATAAGATATTTCTTTCATTCAACAATTAGATTGAAAGTTCAAGTTACATTTTTTTCCTATAAGTTTAAAAACTCTTACTAAGTCTACCAAGTGGGTTTCAAAGTTTGAGATGAAGTATTGAATTCCATGGAAACATTAAGTGAGTTTCAAAGTAGTTGTGGGGATTTGAAGATGAATAATGACCTATCTTTTGTTTCTTATATATATATATATATATATATATATATATATATATATATATATATATATATATATATATATATATAATACTATTTTAAATAATAGCTCGGGCATTTACAATTTCCTGCACTATTAAATGATTAATATCGAATTTGTAGTGCTTATAATAATATTTACTTATGAGGGAGAAAAATTGAAAGAAAGAAATAAGAGCAAAATTAATAGTTAACTTCAATGACAATTAATTTGTCTGGTTATTTGGAATGCAGGTGAGAATAAAGATTCTGATGGTTTTGATGATGAGGAAAAGAAAGTGATTGGTCAGATGATGTGGAAGAAAGTGATTGGGAAGATGATGAAGACCTGAGTTTCAAAATTCAAAAGAGATGAGTATTCTTGAAGACCGGTTGACATATTTGTATTGAAGTTTCTTGGATAACATCTTTCGTTACATGTGGCTTAAATGTATTAGCTTTGATACTGATCATGTTCATATGTATGCATTTGTAACATCCTTAATTTTAGGAAAGCATAATAATCCTGAGTTATGCAATTGGGATGCTATGCCTTAGCTATGTGATTATTTCATCGTCAATATTAAAAGTAGTTGACCAAATACAATTGTAATTCTCAAGTTTTCTTTATGGTTGAAACATTTTTTATCCATTTATATAATTGACAATTATATTCATGCAAATAATATTTATATATTAATGTAAAATGTTTGTTTGTGGTTTAATTCATTTTGTCCAAATCTGTCACTGGTATAAGCAATTAATGATTGATATAAGCAATTAATGATTGATATAAGCAATTAATGATTGATATACTGTTAGATTGATTACATACAGATTTTTCTGTATGTAATTTATATATGGATTTTTACATACGGATTTTTCTGTATGTAATTTATATACGGATTTTTTCGTATATAATTTATATACAGATTTTTCTGTATATAATTTATATACGGATATATTCGTATATAATTTATCTACGCTCCTTTTATATACGGATTTTTGTCCGTATGTAATCTGTATATAACACTAAATTATATACGGATTTTGGAGGTTATATACGAATTTTGACTGTATATAACTGCGATTTTTCTTGTAGTGAATGGAGACAAAAAATGCTGAGTTTTTTGAACATGTGTTTCCCTTAAAGGTTGGTAAGATGTCTCAACCTGTTGATGATAATAGTAGTAGTGATACCATGAATGGGGATTTGAGAAGAAGTAAAAGACAAAAAAAGAAAACTTCCTTTGGAGATGACTTTTATTCTTATCTTGTTGATAATGATCCAACAAGCTTTGTAGAAGCTATTAGTGCTCTTGATGCAAAATAGTGGGATAAGGCCATTAGGACTGAAACTGAATCAATTCAGAAAAACAATACTTGAACTTTAGTAGATTATCCTAAAGGAGCAAAACTCATTGGTTGCAACTGGATCTTTAAGAAAAAATATCACCCTAATGGATCCATAGAGAAATAGAAGGCAAGATTAGTAGCAAAAAGCTTTACTCAAAAACCCAACATAGATTACTTTGACACTTTTGCTCTTTTGACTAGGATTTCCTCTATCCGAGTGTTTTTAGCTCTAGCAGTTATCCATAAACTAGTGATACATTAGATGAATGTTAAAATAACCTTTTTGAATGGTGATTCAGATGAGGAAATTCATATGACTCAACCTGAAGGGTCTGTTGTACCTGGTCAGGAGGATAAAGTATGTAAACTCTTAAAATCATTGTATGGGTTGAAACAAGCACCAAAACAACGACATGAAAAATTTGATAATGTGTTGCTTTGTGATGATTTTTCACCTAATGATGTTGATAAATGTGTGTACTCTAAATTTGAAAATGGTGATTGTGTCATTATATGCCTGTATGTAGATGACATGTTAATCTTTGGTACATGCAATGAGATTGTCGCTAGAACTAAATTGTTTCTAGGATCAAATTTTGAAATGAAAGACATGGGTGAAGCCAATGTGATTTTAGGTATTAGAATCATAAAGAAGGGAGATAAAATATTACTATCCCAAGAACAATACATTGTGAAACTTCTTAAGAAAGTTTGGGTTTTATGACCTAAAACCAGTGAGTACCCCTTATGATGTTAATTCTAAATTAATGAAAAATAAAGGAGAATCTATATCTCAGCCTTAGTATGCCTAGATAAGGGAGAGTTTACTGTACTTGATGAGCTTTTCTGGACCTGATATTGCTTATGTAGTGGGTAGACTAAGTAGGTACACTCAATGTCCAAATCAGGAACATTGGGATACACTTGATAGGCTTATGAGATACTTAATAGGTTCAGATTAACAAAATTCACTCGTGGTTATGTATTCATATTTGGGGGTGGTGCGATTAGCTGGAGATCAGTCAGACAAACACTTATTGCAAGATCAATAATAAATTTGAGTTTGATGTTCTTGAAATGACTGGTAATGAGGCTGAGTGGTTGAAAAACTTCTTAGCGAACATTCCACTAGGAATGAAACCAACTCCATCGGTATCAAGAATTACAATGGAAAGAATATATATATACAATTGAGACACAATTTGGTGAAGCAGTTGCTAAAGAGTGGAATTATTTCCATTGATTATGTGAAGTCAGAACAGAATCTACCAGATCCTCTGACAAAACCCCTGGGAAGACAAATGATATTAGAAACATCGAGGGGAATGAGACTTAAGTCACTTGCAAACAAACAAGTGATGGTAACCCGACCTTTGTGATTGGAGATCCCATGAATAAGGTTCATATGGGTAAAAACAAGTCACTTGTTAGTTCTGATAGCATTAAATTGATCTTAATCAATTATGTCCCTTCCTATGGTGTGTGCGTGTGAAAGTGCTAAAGACTGCATTATTGTGAGGCTAAACTTGGTCATTAAAATTCTATGTGGTGAAAGAATTTTAGCTTAAACAAAGTTTTTAATGATTTTCATATCCCTTATGGGTGGTGTATGATTTGCAGCATTAACTTGATGAAATCACCTATATGAGTGTCAAGTGAAGTCGCTTGCATGAGATCTTGGCATGATCTCTAAAGCACTCATGAATACCAGGAACGCACATGGCCTAGTAAGCGCAACACAGCGATAACAACAAGGATTGTGGGGGTGTATTGTGATTGATAAACCTCTAACATACATCAAGTGTCTTTGGTTCATATAGCTTGTTATACCAACTACACTATTGATGAACAAATTTTCAATCCCCGAAAACAGAGTCAAAAACTTGTTAACCCTCGGCAAGTGTAACCGAATCGTATCAAGTAATAAACCTGGTAAGACCAAGTATCGATCTCCCAAAGGACTCACGGCCTAGACAGTTGTGTGTTGATTATCTAAAACTTGTGAACAAATTCTTATAGGTTTAAATGCAAAATATTGAAAAGTAAATATGTATGCATGTATTGCTCAATGGGCAAGAAGAAACAAAACACGTGATTTGAATTATATGAATGAATATGTTGTTGGGGTTTATCAATTTCATCCTATCTACACTCTTGTATTTAGGAATTCATCATTCTTTTCATTAATATTAATGTCACTTTCTAAATTACTTTAAACCCGATGTCTCGGTGAAGAAAGCCTATCCTTAATTATGAGTTCATACAATTCCTAGCATCCCTAATAATTAATTCTGAAGCACAGAAGCTTAAAGGAAACCAACCATCATACTCCTATGTCTAGGTTTGTAATATATTGTTGGGAGAGATTCCCCAGATCTAGATTTCTCCGTATGTGTCCATATCGACAAAACCAATAATCATGGCATCGAATGAGTTAAACAATGCATGCTTTGAGCAAAGAGGAAAAACCATAACTATTAATGAAAGAAAGCATGTATCATAAAAATGATTGTGAAGAACAAATTCCATACAAGAGAGTTTATAAGGATTTACATTGATTCCCCAACAACAAAATAAGTTTAGTTCACCATATTCATGGTGAAACTAGATGAAATACAATGGAAAAGTGAAGGATAGAACCCTAGAAAGTTGAGAAAGGAGCCTTAGCATCCAAAATCCTCCTTCAAGGGGTGAAAGAGTGCGTTTTTGGTTCGTCCCAGCCAAAGATACAAACCCTAGAACGTCCTAAAGCTTATATATTATTCTAAAAAATACAGAAAATTAGGCCCAAGCCCATAAAAGTGCCGCTCATCGGTAAATACCGCTCAACGGTAGTAGCGTGTGATCATTTCTTCCCCTCAGCGGCATTTCTCCCCTCAGCGGTGCCCAAGGGTCTTTTAGAGTGCCGCTGAGCGGTAATTGGCGCTGAGCGGTAATTGGCACTGAGCGGTAATTGGCGCTGAGCGGTAATTGGCGCTGAGCAGTAATTGGCGTTGAGCGGTACTTGCGGTTTCTATTCTTTTGCACTTTTCGTGTCCTTTTCTGATTCCATCTCTATCCCACTTCACCTCTTTCATCAATTTCATCTCAAAACCTGCAAAAACAAGGAAATCAAGCATAAAACCTGTCCAACTCTCTTATTTCCAACAATTCAACAAAATCATGAGTTCAAGCTAATTTCTAAGTCATAAAGGTTGTAACTGAAGTCAATTTTAAGTATAAAAATAATAGTTTTTCAACTGTTATCAGCTATGTGTTAAGTATCTCAATCTAAGACTGGTTCATATAGCTTGTTATACCAGCTCAGATGCATTACATCCTATGAGACCATGGATACAAGTTTTTTATCTTTTCTTTCAACTCTCTTTTGCAATATGTGGGGGATTGTTATAATATATTAATATTGCAAAAGTTAAAACCCTGATTTGGAACGTTTAGTGTCAAAGCAGCTGCAATAGAATGGTTAACGCATTCAACAAACCAAGAAGGGGTGAATTGGTTTCTTATCTCAAATTGTTCTTTTAATAATTCTCTCAACTAAATATAAAAATTCCTTAAAATAATTTAAACAAATTAAAGAGTAAGGAAGAGAGAAAATTGCACTAGTAATTTTTATCCTAGTTCGGATCACAGAGATCCTACATCCAATTTTTAATCTCAATTGAGAATTAACGCTTCACTAGCACAAACCAACAAACTGTTACAAGCACAAAGAAAATAAACAAGTTGAAGCTTAAAACACCTCTCTTATTACCCCAAGAGATGAAAGTCACTTCCCCTGTAACCCACAAGGGATGAACACCTCCTCTAAATCTTCACAAAGGATGAACACCTCCTCCGAATGCTTCACGAAGGATGACAGGCTTTCAACTCAGCAAAGGCAACAACACTCAATCACACTCCCTATGAAAGTTCTCGCTCTATGCCAACATGCCAATATGCCAACATGCCAAGTTCTCAAAGCCACAACAGAAAGGTTCAGCAAACCCTAGAACACTTATCACCGCATATTGCTGATAAGATTTTCTAAAATACACTTATTTCATATTTTCGCATTTCGTATGTTAGGATGAGAGTCCCAATCTAATTTATAGAGATCTCACTCAAGGATACCTCCAAAAATCCATTATCAACTAACTAACGTGTGATAATCAATTATCCAATTAATGTAATTAATTATGCATTTAATGAATGCACAACGGTAAAAAACTTGCTTAACAATTCTCATAATTGCTCATTATAATCAATTATGGCAAGTCATAATTGATTACTGATAATCAATTATTATAAATTGATAATCAATTATCTTGAGTATAAAATGAGGTTTTTGATTCAAAATAAATTTTAACGCAATGTAAGGCAAACAATACACAGAAACTACACGTCTCAGGAAATATTGTTTTGTCAACCTCATTATCCAATACGTGAAGGATTAGAACGAAAAGATAACAACAACTTAATATAGATTATTTTACTCAAATATATTATTTAATTTTATTAGACTTTTAACTATGTGATGAAATACTATGGTGGCAGATGTGCATGCATGCATTTACTTTTAATTAAACTTGTTTAACATAATGAAAATTATTTATGTGATTAACTTTTCTTGGGTTGAATATACACATATGGTACCCTATTTATAATAGAAGAAATAAGGACTAAACCTAAAATACAAATAAGGAATAATAATAAACCAACTAAAGATAAAAGATAAAGATAATATTTTTAATACTCCTCTCAAGCTGGTGCGGAGAAATCATATGTACCAACCATGTTACTAATATAATCAATAAAGACTTAGTAAAAATATCTGCTTCTACACTCAAGTGACACCAAATTGTTAATGATTTGCGAAGACGACTTAGAGGACAAAATACCAACCTAGAAGACTCCCCTATGCAACAAATCTTGGAGGTTACTCCATAGAAATCTCTTATTATAAATCTTTGTTGAGGAATGTATTGTTGACATCCAATGGATAAAGAGACAATTGTTGAAAAGCACCACAGTTATTAATAAACTAACAAAAGTCATCTTTGCTACTAGAGAAAAAACATGTATGGACAGGTTAAACGCAGTGGTGATAGAAAATAGGTCAGAAGAGATAGTAGCGAAAGAAGCCATGGACGAATAAAAGAGAAAAATCCTAAAAAATATGGAGAATAAGATTGGACAGCAGTAGTGGACAAGCACAAAAGTTCAACTAAGATGACTTTGACAAAGGAGATAACCATCAGCAATGGATAACGACCAGTAGTAGCAGACAATGAAAAATTGTAGGGACTAAATTACCATGACTAATAGATGAATTGCAGTGGCTGACAACAATAAACTATAGGAACTAGATTGGACCACATAGAAACAGACTCGCCCTTATGAAAAAGGACAAAAATGACAACGCATCAATGACAGTAATGAAATTGAAAGATTTGACTCTTCAAAATAATGGTCTCCTTTATCAATCAAAGCACCTCAAAACAGATTCTCCTCCACGAGGAACATCGGTGGATAGAGGCTGCCAACAAGGAACAATTGTGAAAAGGAAATTGTAGAAAACTTAAATTAGGAGAGCAAGACTGTGGTACTCAGAAACAGGTGTTCAAGGACAAAATTTTTAAGGCGACCGGCCGAGACAATCAAAATTGTGTTGTCACTAGTCAAAACTAGAATTATGACGGTGACAGCAGTAGAAAATGATGGTTTGCGATAGACGACAGTAGAGGACGCCTGATAACAGTTCAAAAACCGTTATTTTTATACTTAATTTTGATATTAAAAACACCCTTTTTGACTTAGAAGCTTGCTTGAACTCATGTTTTTGCTTTAGTTTTGTGAATAAGAGAGTTTAAGGTGAATGTAATGGTTTTGTGCTAGATTCCCTTGATTTTGTAGGCTATTGGAATGATTTGAAAGAAGAGTTACAGTACAGAATGGTTGGAATGCAGAAAAGTCAACCAGAAACCAGAAAAGTCAACCAGTCAACCAAGAAAGTCAATCAGTCAACCAGAATGCAGAAAAGTCAACCAGAGTGCAGAAAAAGTTGCGCTGAGTGGTAAATTCCACTGAGCGCCAGTGTCGCACTTACCGCTGAGCGCCAATTTTAAATGGGCTTGGACCTGTTTTCTGGCATTATTATGGGCTTGGACCTACTTTTCTATAATTTTTAGAAAGATATATAATGTTTTAGTTGACCTAGGGTTATTATCTTTTGATGGATTAAGCACAAAAAAACACTTTTCACCCTAGTAGATTTGGGGATGGTGACAACTCTCCTCTTCTCTTTCTCGGGTTTCTCTATGTCTTTCATTCTTTCATTCTATTATTCATCTAGTTTTTCCATGACGATGGAGGGCTAAACCTTATTGTTGTTGGGAAAGATGTAACCTTTGTAAACTCTCATGTATTGAATTTGTTCTTCAAGATCTTCTTTAAGATACATGCTTTCTTTCATTAATTGTTAGGTTTTTCCTCTTTGCTCAAAGCATGCATTGTTTAACTCATTCGATGTCATGATTATTGATTTTGTCGATATGGACACATACGGGGAAATCTAGATCTGGGGAATTTCTCCCAATATTAGTATTGCCTAGACATAGGGATATGATGGTTGGTTGCCTTTAAGCTTCTGTACTGTGTAATGCATGAATAATTGCTAGAGAGACAAGACATTGTAAACTAGTGATTAGGATTAGGCTTTCTTCGCCGAGACATCGGGTTTAAGGTAATTTAGAGAGTGACATTAACATTAATGAAGAAAGATGAATTCATATATGCATGAGAGTAAACTAGGTGAAATCTAAACCTCAACAACAATATCATCAACTTCATCCATTCTTTCATGTGTTTAACCTCAATTGATCAAATTGCATTCATGTTTATTTTATCGCATTTGCATTCAAAACCCAAAAATATGTTCTTTAGAGTCTTAATTAGTTGAGTAATCACATAATTGTTTAGTGTCGTGAGTCTCTTGGGAAACGATACTTGGTCTTACCATGTTTATTACTTGATACGATTCGGTTACACTTGCCGAGGTCTTAACAAGTTTTTGACTCCGTTTTCGGGGATTAAAAATTTGTTCATCAACGCCACTATCGATAGCGACGAGTTTAGTTGCAAAGGCGACAAAATTTTTTTCCTCAAAATAACAAGACTCTAATACTATTTTCAATACAATAAAAATTATGTATGTGATTAATCTTCATTGTGTTGAATATAGATATAGGCTAATCTATTTATAATAAAAGAAATATGGGCTAAGTCCAAAATACAGATAAGAAATAAATAAGCAACCAACTAAAGATAAAAGATAAAGATAATATCTCTAATAAAACTAATAATAATTACTATTATTATAATATTAATAATTTTTCAATAATTTTGAATTATTATTTTTGACAAATATTTTTGTTGATAATGGATCTTTCAATAATAAACCCATTAATAAATTTTGTTGGTAAATTGAATATTAAAATTTTTATTTTGAACGTGATAAAATTCATTAGTAAAATCGGTTAGTAAGTGTTTTTTTTAAATCTGTTAATAATTTAATTTTTTTTAGAATATTTGCAATGATTAAATTGTTTTATAAATTTATTGATAAATGCATGTATAAAATGAACTCCAAATAAGAAGGAGAGGAGAGGAGAAACCAATAGCTAAAATCCTTTACTAATTATTTATGGGAAAAATTTATTGATAATTATATGCGGATAATTATTAATTAGTGAAATTTATCTACAAATATCTTACCAATAAATTATTTCAAATGTAAAGATTGTGGCTTTCCTTCCATAACGAACAATGTTATGCATGAGATTTACATTTGTTAAGATGTTTAGGAAGTTTTGGGTTGGGTTTTATCAATATATTCTTTTTGTCGTGCGTGAGTGACCAATACATGAGTAATTTTTTAGAATAATTTAGGAAGAAAAATATTTATATGGATTCATTAGGAGATAAAAGAATCAGCTAATTTGAAATAGTTTTAGAAGGCTAAAAGCGCAGTGAATACGAGTTGTACTTATTTTATTTTATTTTTCTTCACGGGAATACTACTACCTCTTCTCCCCAAAATTTTATATATATAAAGGTTTCATACATAAGATTTTTTTATGTGATGATAATTTTCTTTACTAACAAAAAAAGTAATAAAATTAAAATAAAACACTTGATCAAATCCTTTTACAGGTAAGTACATGGTACCATAAGATATAAATTTTTTATATGCATAAGCAAATAACATTTAACAACTTAGACACATCCTACAAAAGATGTTTTCCCAAAAAAAATTATTTATAGATTATCTCATGAATTTCCATACAAGAATTTTGTTATAATAACAGTGAGGAAATGCTGAACTGAAATATTTTTATTTTCTATTTAATATTTATTCAACACACAAAAAAAATATTTTTATTCTAAAATAAAAAATAATTTAAAATGAATAATGAGAGATGTAAAGATCGAAAGGTACATGATTTTATTTTTCCCTTTTTATGTTATATAAATTGTCTACTGGAATGTGTGATATTAAAGTGTTTAACTATCACATCGTACGTTTACAAGGGAGAGATTAACCTTACGTAACCTTATATATTGTTAACGAAAGATTCGTTTCTCTTGAAATCCATATAGAACCAAACATGGATGTCATATAACTAAGAAAGGGTTAGTTAGATTTGCTGGTGGCTTCTGGTGTTCAGTACGTTGTTTTAAGCACACCAATAATAGACCCACTTGCCTCACACCAGTGGACCAAAACCACGTATACATTGTCGTACCATTGTATTATCCATGTACGTATGAACCAAAACCAAGCACAGATACGACAGCGAATGACAGAATGGGAGTGGGACAGGATAGGAATCGTAGGAGGGAAATAGGAGGAAACTTATGATTGCACGAAAAATATAGGTTATGCGTTGAGTTGCATATCTTAGCTTTGTAAAATTACCGTCATAATTTTGGCAATAGAGTTGCTGACTATAGAGAATTTACTACATATAAAAGAGTATTAAAGGAATAATTAGAACTCATCCATATCTTAAATTTAATATATTTTATTGCTTAAAATTTAGAAATAAATTAATATAATTTTTTTAACCAATTATATATATATATATATATATATATATATATATATATATATATATATATATATATATTTTAACTCGTTCATTTGACACCGGTTTAGTTGGAATGAAGCAAAAAATGATGCAGTAGCATTTTTGTAATTTTTTGTAAAGGTATATGCCTCGGTTCAAAAAGAACCGATGCTTAAAACTGGTGCAGTGACATTTTTGTAGTTTTCGGCAAATGATAATGTCTCAGTTGTTTAGAGAACCGAGGCATAAAGTAACTGAATTTTTAGAAGGTTTAGGCATCGGTTCAATATAGAACCTAGGTCAAAGACCCTTATTGCCTCGGTTAAAAAAATAACCGAGGTAATAACATCTGTTTAGGGTTAAATTTTGCGAACTGATGCATTTTCAAACAGCAGCTTTTTTGTGTGTAGTATGCGTGGCTGCTCTCTTTCTTCCATTTTCGCAACCATCCTCTTCACCTTTTCTTGCTTTTTTCTTTCATTTTACGTTGATTAACTGCTTAGATATGATTTTCTTTTGTTTTGACCGATTGATTTTGTCCACAGGAGTTCTTCCGCTCTTCGACTAGGCACTTTAGGATGTTCATTTCGTTTCGTTTCAACCCCAAACTCACCTTCAAGGTTACTTTCGCTTTAGGTTTTTCAAGTTTTCGTTTGATTGATTGTTCTTCATACACCATACACATCAAAACATATATGTAAAACTGAAAGTACGCTCAAATGAACTCTAAATAAAATGAAAATTTGTAGGAAGAACCAAAAGATCATGAAATCCCTGCACAAAAATTTTCAGCTCAAAATTCAAAATGTAACTATTTTAAATATTTTTTTTAAGTTTGAATAAAAAAACAAAAAAATATTCCCGATAAATAGAAAAACAATGTTTTCTGCGTTTGTTTATGTTTCTGGGATTTTTCCATATGGTTTATCTGATATAGAAACAATAATTTTTTTTTTAAAAAAAATATACTTTAAACCGCAGTTCTGGTAAAAACTGAGGCAAGAAAGGGTTTATTACCTCGGTTCTAGATCCAACCAAGGCAATAGACCCTTTAATTAATTAATTTTAAGAGTCTACGACCTCGGTTCAAATTACAACCAAGCCAAGAGACGCAATTTTTTTATTTTTTTTAATCGCGTTACTACTTAAGGTTTTTTTACCCGAGGCAAAAAGTCTTGATTTTTTACCGTGCATGAATATACCTCGGTTGCAGAACCGTTGTTATAAACCCAAAACAACCGAGGCAATATCCCTTAGTTGCATTAGTGACGATTGTATGAAAAATATAAGCGATGGGTAGTGAGTTCCATATCTTAGCTTTGTAAACTTACAGTCATAGTTTTCGCAATAGAGTTGCAACTATAGAGAATTTACTACATATAAAAGAGTATTAAAGGAATAATCATATAAAAACGTGAATATAGATTTGAAAGTTTAAGACATAACTCATAAAGTGAATAGCTAGTTATAAAAGGGTTGTGTAAGCTTTTTCTTATATGCTCGCAAAATAATGATATTATTATATTTGTATTATAAAGGGTTAAATCAATTTTTAATTTTTAAACTTAAATAAGAAATTAGAACTCATCCATATCTTAAATGTAATATATTTTATTTTTCAAAATTTAGAAATAAATTAATATAATCTTTTTCACCAATTATATATATATATATATATATATATATATATATATATATATATATATATATATATATATATATATATATATATATATATATATATATATATATATATTTTAACTCGTGCATTTGACACTTGTTTAGTTGGAGCGAAGCAAAAAATGGCGTGATGGCATTTTTGTAATTTTTTGCAAAGGTATATGTCTTGGTTCAAAAAGAACTGATGCCTCAAACTAGCACAAAGGCATTTTTGTAAATTTCGGCAAAAGTATATGCCTCAGATCAAATAGAACCGATGCCTGAAACTGGTGCGGTGCCTTTTTTGTAATTTTTGGCAAAGGTATATGCCTCGGTTGTTTAGAGAACCAAGGCATAAAGTAACTGAAATATTTTTTAGAAGGTTTAGGCATCGGTTCAATATAGAACCTAGGTTATAGACCCTTATTGCCTCGGTTAAAAAAATAATCGAGGTAATAACATCTGTTTAGGGATATATTTTGCGAACAAATGCATTTTCAAATAGAAGCTTTTATGTGTGTGGTGTGCGTCGCTGCTCTCTTTCTTCCATTTTCGTAACCTTCCTCTTCAACTTTTCTTGCTTTTTTTCTTTCATTTTACTTTGATTAAATGCTTAGGTATGATTTTCTTTTGTCTTGACCGATTGATTTTGTCCACAGGAGTTTTTCCGCTCTTCGACTAGACGCTTTAGGATGTTCATTCTGTTTCGTTTCATCCCCAAACTCACCTTCAAGGTTAGTTTCGCTTTATGTTTTTCAAGTTTTCGTTTGATTGAGTGTTCTTCATACTCCATACACATCAAAATATAGGTATATGTAAAACTGAGAGTATGCTCAAACGAACTCTAAATGAAATGAAAATTTGTATGAAGAACCAAAAGATCATGAAAACCCTGCACAAAAATTCACTTCAAAATTTAAAATGTAACTATTTTAAATATTTTTTTAAAGTTTGAAAAAAAAAATATTCCCGATAAATAGAAAACAATGTTTTCTGCGTTTGTTTGTGTTTCTGCGATTTTTTCATATGGTTTATGTGATACAGAAATAATAATTTTTTTAAAAAATATATATACTTTAGACCGCGATTCTGGTAAAAACTGAGGCAAAAAAGAGTTTATTACCTCGGTTCTAGATCCAACCGAGGCAATAAACCCTTTAATTAATTAATTTTAAGGGTCTACGACCTCGGTTCAAATTAGAACCAAGTCAAGAGACCCAATTTTTTATTTTTTTAATCGCGTTACTAGTTCAGGTTTTTTGACCTGAGGCAAAAAGTCTTGACTTTTTACCTTGCATGAATATACCTCGGTTGTAGAATCGCTGTTATAAACCCAAAACAACCGAGGCAATATCCCTTAGTTGCATTAGTGACGATTGTATGAGAAATATAGGCGATGGGTAGTGAGTTGCATATCTTAGCTTTGTAAAATTACAGTCATAGTTTTCGCAATAGAGTTGCAACTATAGAGAATTTACTACATATAAAAGAGTATTAAAGGAATAATCATATAAAAAAGTGAATATAGATAGGTGTCTCCACCCTTGTATTTCATCTTTGATGTTGGGTAATGTTATGTTGCCCATTTTTGGGCATACTACTCATCTTAGATCAAGATTAGAGCAACCCATGAGGCCTCTCTAGTCACCTTCCTCCTTGAGTTGGCCTAACCTCTCTTGGAGCCACCAAATACTATACCACCACCACCATATCTCCTAGAGGCTTTGAGATTCTACACCATTCATACATTAGCTCATCATCCTTGGAACATTTACCACCACATTTCCGCATAATTCATCTAAGGAACACCCTTCCATGCACATCTCCTAGCTTTGGCCCAACCTAGCTAAGGAGGTTGCCATCATTTGGTATCAAGAGCTTTGGTTCTTCAAGAGCTAAGTCTTTTGGTCCTTATCTATCCTTTATTGTTCCTTGTTGTTGATGTTATTTCCCTACTTGTCTTGTTGTGTTTTATTTTTTTTCATTTATCATTTGTTCTGGCAGCAAATTGTGACAATTTTCAAACTTAAACTACATCTAGCTCAGTTGTCCAAAAAATACGTAAAAATATTCAAATGAAAGCCCTTTGAGTCTACTTTTCAACAAAAAATGAATCACTTCGTTTGGAGTTCTGTGCAGAAAGTTATAAGTAAAACACTCAGTAAAGGTCAAAGCTGGCAGGATGTTGTCATTAGCGTTTTTCAAGTTCGTTTTTGATAGTGTTGGCTACTCTTTTGTGTATTTTCATTTTTTTGAGTCATTCCTTGCTCTTTTGTTTGGTCTTATATGCTTATTTTGTGTCATTTTTATTTTTGAATCCATCCATGTTGTCTAGAGTCATGTTTAGTCCTTTACATGTCTTTACTTCCATGTTTAACCTTTGAAAAATCACCAAAAATACATGTTTGAGTAAATTTCAAAACTGTTTCATTTGAGTGCCTTTGAGTGCTTTTATTTTATATATTTGAGTTCATACTTGTTGTTAGATCATGAACAAGTTCATATAGTTAGGTTTCCATTATGTCACATTTTGTGTTTCATGCTATATTTGATTCTAGTAGGTTTTCTTCATTTTGGTGCTATAAGCTTATATGAACTTGAAAGTCCTTGTAACATTCCAGGTTTGAGATCTAATTTGGTGTGTGTTTGTGCTAAAAATTTCAAAAAAAAAAAGAAGAGACAAAAGGTACAAAAGAAAAGTAGACAAAAAGTACAAAAAGCAAAAGCAAAAAAGTAAAAGTAAAAGCACATACATGTACCATATGTAACCAACTTTTGTGTGAGCACTTTGATGTTGATTTGGGAGCTGAAACTCACATCCCTAGATGCTGTTCCAGCAACCATGATGACCTAAAAAGGTTGTCTTAGTGCACCATTTGGTCTAGCTTGCAAAAGAACAAAAGTACCTTGTGTTTTTGTAGTAGTTTTGGTTTTTTGTGATCCATTCTAGTGCCTTTCTTTAGGTAACTCCTTTTGTTGTGCTAACCTTTCTTTCTTACCATTTAATTGCTTGATTGTCTTCTAAACATTCATGGTTTTGTTAAAGTAAAACTCCTTTTGAAGAGACTTTGTTCATTTTAGACCTTTTCTTGCTTTTTCCTTGGACTCCTTTTGGCTTTAGTGGTGTTAACTTGTGGTGTAGGTCTTTAGATGGTAAAAAAACGTGAGGATCATGGGAATAATAGCCTAAAACAGTGAGCAACATCCAAAGGTGAAGAAGCCTTGAAGGGAAGCTTAAAGTCTTGGTCTAAAACAAAAAACAAGAGAGTATACACTTGATGAGAAAGAGAGATTTGTGTGCATTTTCTTGGAATTGTAAAATTGTAGTTGTTTTCCTTTTTAGACTTGTATTCTTTACTTGTTAGGGGTTTGTCCTAACAAGAACATTGAACATTTATTATTTAAGCGAAATTTGTAGTTGATGGGTAAGAGGGAACCAAAGTTCCTTATAATTCATCATTAGGCCGCATAGTTTAGATTTATTGCTTTCTTTAATTGTGATAGTTTAGTGTGTGTCAAATTTTATTTCAAGTTTAAATCCCTTTGAGAAGTTTGGTACAAGAGAACTTGAGGTAAGCTTTGGCTAGGAAAGACTTGGTTTCTAAGCAATCCATAGTGATTCATCTCTCTTTCCTGGAAGTGAACTTAAGTCTCTTAAGGAATTTTATTTGAAATACTAAGTTTGTTTGCATAAGCCATTTTGAAAATCTTAAAAATGTCCAGGATTATTTTGTGAAAATTGTTTTTCAAAACTCTTTTAAAACAAATGAGTTTCTATACTAGCTTGCATTTAAGTCATGGTGAGGTTGAGCTACATTCTAAAGCTAAAAGTGACCTTTTTTGGTGAGAATACTAGTGCATTATCATACCTAGCATGGGAGAAAAGAATAGAAGAACTTCATCCATTCCTAGTTAGGCATGGTAAATATCATATACTTAGTTTATGCATCTCTAGGCTTCTAGGACATGCAAGTGAATGGTGGAATCAAAGACAATCTAAGGTTGAGAAAGGTAGAAAATCTCCAATTAAAGATTGGTGTGACTTGAGAGCATGCATGAGATGAGAGAGATAGAAAAGAAAGAAAGAGTTGAAAGAAAACAATATCTTGCTACCTTAGAAGAAGAGCTTAAAATCCTTAATGAAAAACAAGAAAAAGTCCAAAAAGATTTAAGGAAGATAAAGAGAAGTAGAGATGAAGACAAAAGAAGGAAGAAAGAACAAAGAGAGAAAAAGGAGCATGAGAAAAGAGAGAAAGAACAAAGAGAGAAAGAGGAGCAAGTAAGAAGAGAGAAAAAGGAGGAGGAAAGAAGAAGAGAGTATGAAGAGAAAAAGATAAAAGAAAGGAATGAGAAAGAAAGGAGAGAAAAAGAAGAGATTGAGATAAGAGAAGAAAAGGAAGAGTTACCAAAGCCCTCTACCACTTTCACAATTAAGATTAAGACTAAGATGATGAAGGGAAATTTCCAATCCTTGAACTTTTCTCAAAACATCCAACCCTCTTTCATAACTCCAACTTTTAATTTTGAAAAATTTTCAACTTCTTTTTTACCTCCCACTATTTTTAACTTAAATTTTTCCAAATCAAACTTTGAGTTGATGTTACCTTCTAGGAGTCAATTAACTCAAAGTAAACACAAACAATTTTGTGGAGTAGACCTTCAAAGTTTTCAAGTAAATTCTTTTAAAATTAGCATAAGGTCTTATTTAAATCTTTCATCTAGATACATGTTGTTTGTGGCTCAAAAGATTATTGGTTTTGTGTTTGATGACACTTGCATATGGATCTTTGATCCTAATGGAAAGATACACAAATTAACCAATAATAGGAAAAAAGCTTTTGTCATAAAAGAACAAGAAGATTTGAGGACAATCCTTTTCAAAAGGGAGGGTATGATGGCATATCCCTAAAAAAATTAAGTCTTGTGTTGGAATGGATAGTCTTTCAAACATATACATCCAATACAAGACAAATAAAAGCTTCAAAGATGCTCTTACTCTTCAAGACCTTGATCATTCATTTGATTTAAGGTGTATCATTGTTGGGAGCTATATTCTTCATTTACTCACTATTATAACATTTGTTCTAACTTGTGTTATAAAATGGGTATTTGACCTTGATGGAGAAGCACACAAAACTCCAAAGAAGATAAGGAAGTTTGCCTTGTTCCATGTTGAAGATTTGAGGGCAAATCCTTTTCAAGAGATAGGGAATGATGGCAAATCCCCTAGCCATGGTCAAGCACTTTCAAGAGAGTGGAAGTCATCCATGAAGATGACATCAACTCTACCTTGTGGGCCACCTTTGGGGCCATCATGGAGCATGGATTGAAGAGTAGTGTAGGAATTTATAGGCCATGTAGTGTAGGTTTGTTTAAGGCTTGTATTAAGGCCTAAGTAGCATAGGATTTTCCTTAAAAGTTAGACATCCAAACCAAGTGGAAAGTATGTGCCATGTGTCATGCTTCCATTGGAAAGGATTTACTTTTTAAAAGGTAGCCACATGGCACCTTAGGAGTGGAGAGTTTTTGCTTTTAGTAGTGGCCACATGACACTCTAGGAATGAAGAAGATTGTGTTTTGTGAGTGGCCACATGTCCTCCCATCATTGGAGAGGATTTGTGGACACTTGTCCACTCCTTAGAAGGCCTCATTTTTGGCCAATGAGAGCAAAGGTGGGAGATCATGCTTTTAGGGTTAGAAGGAGAAACCCTTGGCTTATAAATAAAGGTGTCTCCACCCTTGTATTTCATCTTTGATGTTGAGTAATGTTATGTTGCCCATTTTTGGCCATACTACTCATCTTAGATCAAGACTAGAGCAACCCATGAGGCTCCTCTAGTCACCTTCCTCCTTGAGTTGGCCTAATCTCTCTTGGAGCCACCAAACACTATACCACCACCACCATATCTCCTAGAGGCTTTGAACTTCTACACCATTCATACATTAGCTCATCATCCTTGAACATTTACCACCACATTTCCGCACCATTCATCCAAGGAACACCCCTCCATGCACATCACCTAGCTTTGGCCCAACCTAGCTAAGGAGGTTGTTATCAATACTAGTCAGGTACTTGGTCATTATCGCAAGTACGTCTACAATGTTCTGCTAGGGCGCCCATCGTTGAATATGTTGAATATGTTGGGAGGAATAATGATCACCCCATACTTAGCTATGAAGTTCCCTTCAACATCTGGGAACATCATCATAATTCATGGGAACCACAAGGCTGCCAATGAGTGTTACATTGCGAGTCTATGGCTCCTGACCCCTTCACTTAGTATTAATAACGTTGAGCAAGTGGAGTCGATTAAGGCCATCATAATGGAGAATCCTCGACCTCCAATTAGGTAATGACATCAGGATAGAACCAGTTGGAGTGACCTAGAATTTTGCCTTGGTGGAGGATCTGATGTGGAAGATAGGGTAGTAGGAGAACAAGAAGAAAACTTGATAGGTAGGGGTTATGGACAATGCTGATTTATTTGCATAGATAACAACCGACGTCCCAAGAATTGATGGAATTGTAGCCTCTCATTGACTATCAACATTTAACCATGCTTTCACAAAAGAGAAAACTATGTGAAAAAAAAAAACAGATTGCAAATATATATTATTAATACGTTGTCGAAAACCAATCATTATTAATGAATTTTGATTATTTCAGTTTTATTTTGTAGTGTTACTTATTCAATCTTTTATCCTATAATATATATTATACTTTGTTTTTAGTTCTTTAAAATTCAAGAAATTATGGTGACGTGTTTTGGATAAGATTAGAGAAACTCCTGAAAGGTAAATTATGGCTTTTTAAAAAAAAAATTAATATATTTCCCATTATTGTAATTTGATACAAAAGTTCATCATAAAAAATAAATACTTTTATGCATTACAGGAAAACTCAAGTGCATCATGAACATAAATCGTAAAATTTGGTCTCTCAATGAAAAAATTAATTGATACAATTTGGAGGCTTTAATTTAATGATTTTTTTTAAAGAATATATGTATATGTACGAATGAGTATTCCACTTTGTTCATAATCAATATAAATTTATTTTATATATTGACTTATTTAAATCGAAATATCATTATTTATTAATATAATATTATAAATATTTAAAAAATGTATATTAATTTTAAAAAATAATTGTATTTAAGTTAGTCAACCATTTAATTTATTAATTTATGAGTTGGACAAGATTACAATTTTTTAAACTTATAATAAGTGACTTAAATTAAGTTAGCTCTTATAAAATAACCATCCGTGATTAATCACTACAAAAATCTGTATTTTTACCGGGAGTTTTTTAAAATATTACTGGCGATTTTAACCCCCGCAAATCATATTTCCCGCGGTTGGAAAAATCGGTGGGAAAACGTCCGTCGCCAAGCAAGTACCGGCGGTTCTGAAAAAACTGCCAGTATTAGCGGGGGTTCTCAAAAACCGCCGGAATTTCCAGAGGTTTTGTAGAAACCGCCGGAATTTCCAGGGGTTTTGTAGAAACCGCCGGAATTAGTTGGGGCTTTATGAAAACCGTCGGGAATAGCGGGGCTACTCAAAAACTGCCGGAACTAGCCGGGGTTATCTCAAAACCGCCCCTACTTTTGATGGTTTAGTTTACCGAGGTTTTAAAACCGCCGAGAATTTGTATAGTTCATTTTTTTTATTGTAATAAAATTAGATTATAATAAAAATGGTGTTATTGACAAAACAAACAATAAATTAATATGAACTAAAATTTAATAATATTGTATAAAATAAACTACATTGTTCAACCTAATATCATTCATACAACTAATTGTTCATACATAAAAATTAAAAAGAAAGAGGTTCATTACATATGTTCAATACTAAAAGTATGACTCATAAAAGTATTCAGTAACAATATCTAATTTTCTCTTCATTACATCCATTGTTTGGCTCACTCCCTTAATCAGATACCTACAATATAACATAATAGTTAGTCGATAATATATTTAATAAAAAAATCATACAAATAAATTTAACAATTATTACCGATGATCTTTGAAATACTGCAAATTGTGAAGACAATGGACCTTAATTGTGAAGACAATGGACCTTGATAATTTTACAACAAAAGTGTAATGATTGTCTTCATTTCATTGACTTGTGATGTCAATGAAGATACCTATAATAATTATAGTGGCATACTTCACTATCTCCTTCACTGTCTCTCCTTCATTGTCTCCATGCCAGCAAAATAAAACCTTTGGGCTCAGAAAAATGTTAACTTTTACGGAAACAAAGAGTTTTATATAAACAAGTGTTTTATCAGATACCAAGAAAAGAAAATACAGAATTACGCAATGATTTCAGTCTCACTAAAGGATAACAACTCAAAACAAAACCGGTTTCTTCCAACGAAGATTAATAAGCCTATGTAGATATCTTTGCAATAAAACATAATTATATCGGCTGCAAAGTAAAGATTAATAAGCCTATGTATATATCACAACACTTACGATATTTATCACTTTAAACATTTCATTAATTGTTTTATCAAATCCTATTACCAACCTTTTTAGAACTCTTTTTTTTTCTTTATCTATCTAAATATCAACTGACAGTTAATTAGATGTTTACTCACCATTACTTAACACGTTAGCCAGATTATCCATGCATATATTTATCTAAAAACAATGTCATTTATTTCTCCCAATCATGTAAAACTTGAAGTTTTTCCATGGAGGCTGCTGAACTGAGTGCAGGTATATATATAAATCATAAAATAAGTTATAGATACAGGCCAGTTGAACAGTTCCTTTCTGAACATTTGAAATCTAAAAGTTAAAAATCTTAAAACTCCAGAAAGAAAGAACTAAAATATTTGCTTGTTAATACAAGTTAAATATTTGCTTAAGATTAAAGGTCAGAGAAATGCTACTTTCTTTTTCTCCATTTGGTTGAACAGCGTACGTGTGGACCACGTACAAGGACAGAATTGCCACTAACACATGATCACCGATAAAAAATGCGAACATTGTAAAGGACCACACAGAGTTGTTAAAAGTTGGGCCTTCACAAAGAATAGACTAGAAAGTAAGGGGATATGTCCATGGGGACAGAGACTTTTAGTGGTTTTTATTTTTCTGCTATATATGTATATATATTTTATGAATATATATATATATATATATATATATATATATATATATATATATATATATATATATATATATATATACGTGTGTGTGTATGGATATATATACCTAATAAGGAATCACAAACATACATATCTCTATTATAAATTGACCATTGATAGTTGTTGTCACTCGGGGAAATCACTTATGTGCATCAATGATGTAATGCTCCAACCATAAGTAAAGGAGCAAAGAGAAGGGAAAAAGAAAAATTGTGTTGGATGAGCATGCATGTCATCAGCCTCGTGGAGAATGAAATAAGAGAATGCAGAAAAAGAAAAGTAAGAAAAAAGTAGGAAAATTAAGTGAAAGGAATGGAAGAGCCTTACAGAGACTTGCGAATTTAATGGATACAGACAAATGTTTTATTTGAACATCCTATGTGCAACGTGTAAATGTATTTATCACGACTTTCTAGCCTCTGTTATGCTGTCTATGGGAAAATATGTTTGCTAGGTACATTGTTCTTGAAACGAAATGTTGTTTAAGGTGCAGATGCATGCAGAAAAAAAAAACACAGGAGACAAGAAGAATCACCTTCCCAGCCATACAATTAACATGTGATTCCAATATTGCTCCCCTTACTCCTTAATAAACTCCTTAAGAACCCTTTTCCCTTCTCTACTCCTAATACAAGCCACCAACCCAATAGAAGCACCAGAACTTATATGCTGTAATGTTTTCATTATGCTATGAAATCAATTTCCAAGGTAGAAGAAACATCACTGTTGATTGCCCCCTCTGTCTCCTAATATCACTAAATCCACTGTCACCACAACACCTCATGGTTTCCATTATTCACTCACTTAATCATAAACTATATCAATTTGAAAGAACCTTGTCTTTATGTCCCCCAATAGCAACATCTTATGAATATGCTTTCTCACAATATATTGTTTTAGAAACAAGTACTTGTTGAACAACTTACAAGGTCCACGATACAGGTACAAGGTTCTTCTTGCTCTTTTCATCTCGTTTTCATTCCACAACATAGCTAGTAAAGAGTCAATATTTATGGTAATTGTATTCCTACCAAAGCCTAAATTTAAATGAAAAATTTCACAGGTTCATTTGTTCAAAGTCATTATTTCTTAATGTTTGTAGAATAATTTCACAGGTAGGTAGTGTTTAACCTTTGAAATCTGGAAACAACCAATCTTCTTACTCGTCTTTAATTTGAACTGTAAACAACTAGTGTTTCTCTGTGTCATGAACATACAACAACAACAAATCAGAAAGGGAAATGAGCAAAGATCATGCTTTAAAAAGGTAAGCAAACAACATAAGAATGTTCGAAGAACAGACATCCAGGAAAGGGGATAAAGGGTAGAACCCAGAAAAAACAAACACCACAAAGGCATCCAAAGAATACAATTGCAGAGACAATGATAGTAAAGAGCATGCACTCTTGTACCACAGTGTACAGGTTCACCTTACCTTCTCCTTAAAGTCATTCTTTTTCAAGGAATGGAAGTGGCATGGTTAGAACTCTTGACGACTGAGTCATAGCGCACCAAGTTAAAATAAAATAGTTTAGGTAGAGGAGAAAAATAGTCTTTCATTAATAGAAAGGTGATTTTACGAATATTCTTGCACATAAAGATGTGTTAAAATTTGAAACACTAAACCTTATTTGTACTATTACTTAACTTTAATCCAAATTAAATAAGGAAATGAAACAAAATCAGGAAACCACTTCTAGTACATCTAAGATGCTCTAAATTGTCTAAAAGATACAATAAAAATATGACAAGATATTTTCCAGAATATCTAACCGATACAATTAAGAATAACAAAATCATAATGACCAAAACTCCTAGACAACAAGCCTACACCTTTGAGGGTGTTAGCAACAATCTTGAAGCATATCTTTTACATAAGAATGAAGTTTATTACCAAAATCAAAGTAGTCATATCTTTTCAATTGAAACTCTGGATGATCATCATCAGTAGCACT
Organism: Vigna angularis; assembly: GCF_016808095.1. Classification (NCBI taxonomy): domain Eukaryota; kingdom Viridiplantae; phylum Streptophyta; class Magnoliopsida; order Fabales; family Fabaceae; genus Vigna; species Vigna angularis. The sequence continues at coordinate 25,281,307 of NC_068974.1, read as the reverse complement.
AACAGAGTCAACAACCTCAGCCTGTTTAAGGCTAATTTTTGGTGGAATCACTTTGCTTGAGTCATTTTAGTTTTGAATCAAATTTTGTTATGTCTTTTGTGTGCTTAGTTGAGTGTTTAATACCTTGAGTCAAGTTTATTTTCTGATTTTATTCGATGGAATCACTTTGCTTGAGTCATTTTAGTTTTGAATCAAATTTAATGTCTTAAGTCATATGCACAAGAAATCTGGTACAATTTTAATTTGTCTTTTAATTTGACAACATCATCAAAAGGAGAGATTGGTGGACTGTCCATTCCAGTTAAAGAAGCACCACCGCTCAAAGGTTCACTGCTGTGAGACAGTCTCCCTGACGTTAATGGAGACACTCCTGTGTCACACATTACGGTCATGTTCAAACCAAAACAGGGTGTTATAAAGAAAAACAAAAAACAAAACAAAACAAAGCAAAATGAGAAAATCCCTTAGAACCAAAACAAATTAATTGGGTTTTCTTAAAATTTCTAAAGTGTAACAAGATCCGTGAAGAAAATCTTCCTCTGCTTCCAACAGTGCAGACATGGTTCCAAAAGGCTTCCTCGTTGTCTGTGTTGGAACAGAGCTCAAGAGATTCATCATTCTCACCCCTTGTCTTGCCTCGCCTCTCACCTCCTCATACTTCACACCCTTCTCATACATTAATATAGAAAACACAAGACTAATCATAAACCTAAAACGTGCTTTTCTACCGTTTCAATTCCGAAAGTAATCATAAGTTCAAACGTAGAGTGAAAATGAACAGAAAAAAAAAATGAATCAATGAATGAACTGAAAATAAAGTAACCTACGCAGCTGTGAGGAATTCCGAGAGCGAACACAACGTCTCGACGCCTCGACGACGAACACAACGCAAGGGAAGACCAACAAGAAGATGGTGCGGGGCTTGGAGGAAAATGATTATGGTGAACTTTTTGGAGGAAAATGTACGAAGGCAGAAATGAATTGAGAGAGAGAATTAGGGTTTAGGGAAAATTAGGAGCAGAAATGTGTCACAAAGTATTTTAGGAAAAGGGAGTCAGGTAGATATTTTTGGAAAATTATTTAAAAAATAGAAAAACAATTTAGGGGCGGTTTTTATTATAAATCGCCGAAAATTTCCTGGGTTTTCAAAATCGCAGAAAAATAACTCTTTCTAAAATTCAATATTTTTTGTAGTGAATAGACCTAATAAAGTCGAGTGTTAGATAGAATATTCAGCTTTTAATTTATATATTGAGCGAAATAGTTATTAATGGTTAACAAATACCAATATCACGCGCGTACAATAGTGTGGTATATAATGTTACGCTTCTTTCTTTTTGTTCATAAACCATGGCACAAGAATTACCAACCGCCATTCCGCAATCGCAAGGAAGCTCCACGAAGAAACGGCCTACGAAGAACGACAAAGTGTGGCTGGAGGACTATCTCCACTTCCTTCATTCTCGGCAAACGCTTCACCTAACAATGAATCAACTTAATCAGGTTCCATTCCTTCTATGAACATTTCAATTCTCATTTTCGTTGTCAATTTTCTCTCAAACATTATGCATTTCATTGTTAATTTTTCTTCCTCCTACTGTCAAAGGTCATCCGCATTCATGGCTTCAAGAAAATCCACAACGCTCCCAAGGTTCTTTTCTCTATCAAGCTAATCTTAAGTTCCGTTTGGTTACTAACAAAAATTTGCGGGGAAACGTTGCCTATTTTAACCGTTTTCTTCTTAATTTTTATTCCTCACTTTCTTTTAAATTTAACGCGCTTTAAGATTAGAAGTTCTAGATTGCTTGGGTAGTTTAGGTCTCTCTCCGCAAATCTTCGAACAACAGATGATTATCGAATATGTTTTGGTTTTGAGAAATTGCAAAACCTATCTGGATTCCGTGAGCAGAAGGTGCTGGTGGAGGCGGTGGAGTCGCTGGATCTTGTAGATGTGCCGCGTTCGACCCTACGTGACAGCGTCTCGGCGTTTGCGGCGGTGGCATTGGAGGACGTGGTGGCGGATTTGGCAGAGCTCAAATGGCAAGAGTGCTGCGTAACCTCCGTCGAGAGAATAAGTTTCTCCGAAGGCAAGAGCGTGTTGCCTGCTTCTTCCGATGAGAGCTTCCGAGTTACGAGCCAGTCGAAGAGTATGGAGGCAGTCCGTAACCTAATCCCTAAAGATTCCCGGAGAAGCCTGAAACCAACAAAAATGGTGCCGAAGCGTAAGAGAAGTAAGGTTCCCGCTCCCGACTCTGTTGCCTCAACTGTAGATTCCGCTTCTCTCGCTTCCTGCTGAGTCAATGAGTGAATATGCTCTATATATGAGTAAAACTTTAAATAGGAGAATGGATACGACACTAGATATGAATGAGTTCCAGTGTCAGGATACTGTGAACGTGTCTCAACAAAATGGCAAGTGTTTTACCTTTGAACTGTTAGCCTCTTACTGCCATTTTATTTCTTTCTATCTTCTACATTCTATATTAAGGCTTGGACAATTTGCAGATTACACACTATTAATATGTAAGGCTCAAATTGAGAAAATAATGACTGTAAAAGAGGCACTATAAGATGTTTGGAATTGGTGTCTGGCCTTAAGGTGAACTTTCACAATAGTAAAATAAGGGTGATAGTCACATCAATCATTGAGAGCTCTTCTTCGATTCTTAATTGCATCATTGCATTTACCATTTACATACCTTGGAATAAATGTGGAGGCCAATCCGTGGAAATTTAAGTTCTGGTAGCCAGTTCTGAACAAAGTTTTGAAAATATTAGCAAGAAGGAAAGGAAGATGGTTTACTTTTATAGGAAGAGTCTGTTTATTAGATATCTATTCTTAGCAGTACCACTTTTTTACTTGTCACTCCTTATATTACCAACTAAAGTAGGAGCTGAAATTAGGACAATGTAAAGACACTTTTGTAGGGATGGGAGATGGAAACTAGAAAGATGGCATGGGTTAAATGAGAGGATGTTTGTGAGTGGTTTGAGTGGGAAAGGGTACAAGTTGATATATAGATTCAAGAATTAGTAGGAATTACTTTAAATAAAGAAAAAGGGGATATGTAGATATGGAATGACACTGAAACGGTAATATACACAGTAAAATCGGCCTATAACAAATTATAAAATTGCAGGGTAGGGGAGGATACTGACAGGAATTTTGGAAAATAAAAACACTTCCTACGACACAATATTTTTCTTAGAGGTTGATAATAAATAAAAGACAATTTAACCAAAAGAGAAATTGCAATAAGAGATGATTTGTGTCATGTGTGGATAAGTGGTGGAAACATGTCATTTGTTTTTTACCTGCAAAATAGTTAACCATGTATGTAACAGGTGCTATAACAGGATAAATAATACTATTGTCTCCCATTGTCAACCTAAAAGACATTTCCAAAGTTTTAGTTATCAACAATTTAATAACAAATGAAGTAGAATCTAGAAGAGTCTACGGTTGGCCGTCATTTGAATATTGTGGGCACATAGAAAATCTGTCCTTTCTAGAAATGGGAAATGTTGATGCAGAGGAAGTTTTTACTATAGCATATATGAAAGTGTGGACTTGGATTAGAAACAAGTACCCCAACGTAAATTTTTCCTATTCAGATTGGTATCTTAATCCGGTTTGCTATATATAAGATCCATGTATAAGTATATTTGAAACACACAAACCTAAAAGATAAGCAATGAGACAACCTGTAGTTTACAAATTTGTGAATTGGGGAGTTCACATGTCAGTGATAGAAAATATAAGGTAGATAGAAAGTAGAATCACAATTCAAAAAGAGGGATTGATCGGAATGAGCGGGAAACATAATATATCTAAAATCTGGTTTTTTGGAGAAGGGTTGTTGGTTCTCGTTTTTGTTTTCAGGACAAAGAAGAATACATATAAAAACTTAGAAAGAAATCGATTCATATTCTATGAAAGGAAGGGTGAAACAAAAATTGGAAATGTCAATGAACTCAATTGGCCATATGGAAGCTTAACTTCGTCACCAATCCCAACATATTCCTTGGTTCCTTAACAAGGACAAATGCCGAAAGACTATGCAATCTAAACTTGACCAAAATTTTGGGGGAAGATTGCAGGTGCAGTAAGAACAACTTTTGCAACATCTGAATATCATGTTGGTGTAGTATTCTTGCTGTTGCAGCCACAGAACAACATCTAAGACCATAGAGCGGTGATTTAAATTAGTGGAATTTATCAGTACTGCTTCACACTATTTTGAAGGGAGACTATGATATATGCATGGGTGAGAACCTTGGTCATGTACCCTTAGATGCAAGATGCAAAATGATTAATCGTAATCATCTCCTTTTGTATACGGGGTTGGAATACCCAAGTACTCCGTTGTTTATATATATATATATATATATATATATATATATATATATATATATATATATATATATATATATATATATATATATATATATATATATATTTCTTTTTCTTTTCTAATAAAAAAATTCAAATTTTGACCCAAAATTCCATTTAGAAGAGAAAAGGTTTACAAGTTAAGATTTGTCGTGAGTTACGATTGGGTGTACCATTTTGATTACTTTGAAACAATGTCCCTTCTCCAAATTCATCATTAACAGAAAATGGAGAACGTTGCTCCATTATACAAGACTTGTAGACGTAGGTCTCAATGCAATAGATGGACTTGCATGTATGATTGTGTATTCCTTGCATAGCGACATTCTTGTTATTAGTAGTTCTGAATTCTGATTATGATTACTTAATTTGTAGACATTATGATTATGTAATCTGATACAAACTTAAACTAATTACATCTAAAACTAGAAATAAGTGATATGCATAAATTCATACACACAAGTATATGAACATAATCATACAAACGTACACGTAATTATATAATCACAGTTCCACCAAATATTCTAATTTGTATTTTGGCGGAAATTATTTGTAAGTTTTAATTCAACCAAAAAAAAACTGCAACTTGTAGATTCTTTATCATAATGTTTTCAATTTAGATGATGACATAAACTAATAAAGTTATACGAGACAATTAATTTCATTAGACAATTCATTAGTGGAAGGATTAAATTAACCTTTATAATTGGGCAATTCCTCCCTCCACCACCACCAAATACTCCCTCCACCTCCCCAAACCTCCCCAAAAAATTTTAATTACAAAAATACTCTTTTTTACTTTAACTATGTTTATTTACTTTTTATTCCAACTTCTCCTTTGGTCAATGTTGAAGAATGTTTGTCACTATCAAGTTCCAAACCTCCACCTTCAACTCCAATCAACCTTACATCATCATCTCCTACAAACTCATGAAACAGACCCAAATCCCCACAGCTTGAAATGTTGCACATTATATGGATCAATACAGTAAAATCTCTTAGCCCCCAAAGGAAAGAGATTGTTAAAGTTACCATTAACTCCAACAACACCTTGTGCCCCTTGTCTATGAGAAATCGAACACCATGAAGAGAACCCATTAAAGATAGCCCCTTTTAAACCTGAATCTAAATACAAAGATTTGCAACTCCTAAAACTATGCCGAAAAGTTGGATTTTGAGGCATAAATCTCGAAGCCAAGATGCGAAGGTGATCAAGAGCTTCCCTTCTGTGGTACCCCATGATTTAGAAAAGAACCAAATCTAAACCAGAAAAAGTGGTGAGGGAGATTTGAAGTTTAAGAGAAATTCAAAATTCAAGGTCTGTGCTGAACATATGAGAGTGGCAAAACATAGAAGGTTCAAAACTACGTGCATACACGACACTTTTAAGAAATCAAAGAATATGAAAAGAGAGAATACTGAAACACACGTGGCCTATTTAGTGTTTCGGAACTACAACCATGGAAGCAAAACTTCATTACATTTGAAGAGCTCATGGTATTGTCCGGTGCCGCTACATCCACCGTCATTGGCGCGAAACCACAGACGCCTCGTCCTCCACCAACACGCTGTCGTTGTTCGCTTCCGACGAAACCGCTCGAAACACATTGTTTCTCCACACGGATGTCGACATCCGTTTTACCTTCAATGGATGTTGACATCCACTCACGGATACTTACATCCGTTTAGGATAATATTTTTTTTAGGGTTTATTACACAGTTGGGAAACCTTCGTCGCTTTCCCCACTTTCCCCAATGCACCTTCAAGCATCAGCAGAGATAAATCTCTGGCTAAGTTCCTTGCACCATCACTAATCTTTGTAACCTTCCAATAAGCACACCACACACCGCACACCGCACACGTGAAACACACTCACACCATCACTACACTCACAAAAAAGGTAAAAATTAAAAAAATATTAACCCTAAAAATTAAATTTTACTGGAGGGCAAAACAGGAAGATGTGTCGGAAGTAGTCTATGGTGGCGTAGGGAGCAACTGCCTTATAATTGTTAAACATCTTCACTGTTTCCAAAACTCTTGAAAGACCTCAGCATTCATGGCTTGTGTTTGCTAAGTAACAATACTTAGAAGCCAATGAAATAATTGATCTTTGCGTGGACTTCATTCAATTTAATTTGCAAAGTAAAATGACTCAATTAGGTTAAGAGCAGCGACATCAAACCCCATTAATGTAGTCTAAGGTTAGCATTGCAAATATTTGTTTAAGATGTGGGGTTATAGAAAATAAATGTATTATATACAATGAGATGGGGAGGGGGAATACTAACTATATGGTGTAAAAGTAAGTCTCTGAGAGGTACCCTATGTTAATTTAATTTTATTTATCTTTTTTAAAATCCTAAATCTCCCTACACCTCCTCACCTGCCACCTCAACTTTTCCTTCTACATAGAAACCCTAATTCCATCTCCACTAACCTTGCCGTCGCTCCTTGCAACCTTGCTGCTGCCAAACCTTATCTCCACCACCATCAACCTAGCTGCTAGCCGCGAGCCTCAATGGCCATCACCATCAGAACTGCAAATTACCGTCATCTTCAACCATCACCGCGAATCCTCTATTGACGCTGCCAAACCCTAGCATCGCCACTATCCTCACCACCAGTCCTCAGCGAGCCGCCTCCGCCATTAACGCACTAGCGCCTCTCCATGAGCTACTCACACCAAGCCGTATCACGAGAACCACTTTGTGTCGCCATCGCACCATCTACAGCGACAAGATCATCTTTTTCATCAGAAATCTCCTTTGCAAAACCTTCACCAACCTAAATCGCTCCATTGCACGAGCGTCTTCTTCTCCATCATCTCCTCCTTGCATCTTCATCTTCAACCTTGCACTCAGAAAAACCAACCTAAGAACCCCAAATCAAATTCAAAACAGAACCCTTAAAACCCAATGTCACCACTGCGACTCACGAGACCTGCAAGAAGAAACTAGAGCAAACCCAAAACCCAATCGCTCCCGTGACGCTCAAGATTGACGAGAGGAAGGCTGTGGTCGGGACGTCGTTTTCCCCGTTGAGGAATGTCCCTAACACCGAAAAGTCGTCGAAATTAAGAGGGTCGCCGGAGAAAGAGGAGCGACCACTGAAGTTTTCTGTAACGTTGGTGGAGGAATAACTCTCACCTCTTTCTTCGACAAGGTTGGTGGCTGGTTGCAAGGTTGATGGTAATGGAATTAGGGTTTCTTTGTAGAAGGGAAAACTGACGTGGAAGGTGAAGGGGTGCAGAGAGATTTAGGATTTTAAAAAAGATAAATAAAGTTAAATTAACGTAGAGTACTTTTGGAATAAAAAATAATAATGTAGAGGTGTAGGAGCACTTGGAGTGATGGAGGAGCAACCCTCTTGAAATGGGCTACTAGCCCAAAACTTAACCTTTACATTCATACCTCTTGTTCTTTCTCTTCGCACCCCACCATAGACCTCTCCACTATTGTCACTTTTCACACACCCACACTCATTGTCTCATACACCCCCTCTAACCCATCCACTCTTTATCTCCCTCTCCTAACTCCATGGTCTCACCTCTGACCACTGGAACACATGTGAAGTCGTTGCCTGTATATTCTTATTCTTGCTCCACTAATCTCCTTGCCAACCGTCAGAAACCGGTATCTATCACAGACTGTATGATTTATATTTTTCATTACGAATAGAAAAACCTAAGAATAGAGTTAATTATTGTCGGATTCATTTTTCTTCAAAACAAATGTTTCTTCATACAACCAAAAACTATATAACTTGATTTACCTCTGTGAATTAAAAATGTAGGAGTTAGATTGATCTTTATCGAACCCACATAAATATTTTCATACATATATGCCTAATGAAAAATATGTAAAAATTGTGTGTTCAATTTTATGGAAAAAAAATATTTTAAAAATTAAATTTATTTGGCACCTAATAGCGTCAGGACGAACATGGTAGGTGCTAATATATTTCCTATATATAACCAATTCCCAAACTAATAATTAATTTAACCGATAATTTATTTTTCCTTTATCCATTTACACTGGCTAGACATGCAATAGAAAATAACACCTACTTTAAACAAATAAACAACGTGAGTTAAGTACAATAGTGCAGAAAGAGCTTTAGACGTCTGTTCTTTTGGCTTTTTGACGTCCGACCTGTACCCGATGTCTTTGTGGGTGACGTTAGTCAAACGTCGGGGGTATGACTCAGACGTCTATATAGACGTCCGTTGTGGTCAGGCCCAACGTCTATATAGACCTCCGAGGCATACCCCCGACGTCCATATAGACGTCCGAGTCATACCCCAATGTCTATATAAACATCGGAAGAAGATACCCCCGACGTTCATATGCCTGAAACGGGTTGTTTAGGGCTTAGGGGGTTGGACGTCGGTTTGTGCACTACCAGACGTCTGTAGACGTCCGTCAATGCACTAACCGACGTGTACTGGTGTTTTTTTTGTAAAAATTAATTTATTTTTGCATTAAAATCACACCTGAAAAGCAGAAAATTGTCCCAAAACAATATAGTATAGTATATATGCGTTTCATATAAAGAAAGTTCTACTTAATGTACAAAATAATCCAATACCAAAACTATCATTAGGACAAGCATGCATCTTTTGATATTCAAGACCCAATGGACATAAAAAAATTTTTCCTCGTAATTACGAATAGGTACAATATTATTTTTTGGAAGCATCTCCTTCAACAACTCCAACAACTCGGTGAAACTTTTATCGGTCCATCCATTCCTTACTTTTAAACTAAACAACTTTAAAGTTGCAGACAGACGTGTAAAGTTCGAGCATCCGAGGAACAATAGTAGCTCTGAATCATACAAATTAGCTCTTCCAAAATTATCTTCACCGACATTACGTATCATGTCCTCTAAATGATCACTCATCCATTCTTCCACATAATCCGTTCCTCATGACGTGGTAGGCTGGTCCAATACTTCTCCATGCCAAGTCCAAACGGTATAAGTCCTTATTATGCCGAACATGAATAGATGGTCACGCACATTGCCTAAGTCTTATCGTATTTGATTAAGACAACGAACACAAGGACAAAAATATGTCCCGTTCACAGACTTAGCATTTTGTTCAACATATTGCAAGAACTCCGAAACACCCTTATCATATTCTTCACTGATGCGACGTTCATTCATCCAGCTTCGATCCATACTATGTTCGTAAAATCATCAGTTTAAGTTTTTAACTCTCACAAGGTTAGGCCCTACCCATTCAAAAAAATTATTTTTCATAATTTGCTAAGACATGTGCAAAGAAGTCTACATCATAAATTTGATAAGATTTTGGCAGTATTTCGCATTGGTCTCCGAAATACACGAAATGAGAATAGTCAACGATGACCATAATCAAATATGCATCCGGAGAACAACACAAATACTGAACCAAAATTTTATCAATCTTATCCATAAACTCCAACTTACATGTTATTACAAATTATGAAAATTAATTTTCTCAAACTATCCAATCAGACAATTCAAAATTTAACACAAACGATTAAAAGATTAATCGTTTGTGTAAAATTTCAAACGGGAACTAAGTTTCACTCAATGATTTGATACTTATAATCTAACATGTCAATTATAATAACACAACTAATACATGCATATTCAAAAGCCAATAACACATGCAGACCTTAAAGTCAAAAACATGCATACACAAAACCCAATAACATGCATACAAAAAAATTATCAACGAAGAAGCTAACCTGAAAAGCAGATTCCAAATGAAATGGAGGGAAATCGAGGAGCGCATGACCTAAAACGTAGGCCATAAAGAGTCAAAAACACCGCCCAAGAACACGCAAGAAACTGCACAAAAACGCACCGAAAACGATTTTTAATCGGTTCAAATCAAAGATATTTCATCACAGCGCAATTTAATCGGATTAAAAGTAAATTTAGACAGTCCAAAACAACCAAAACGCACCTGGAAATGCAATGTCGCAAAGAGAAATTGCGGGGAAGACGATGAACAGTGAGCGTAACTCCTCGCGGGTTCGCCATTTTAATATAAATGACACTAGACGTCAGGTACTAGGGGGTCCCGACGTTTATAATATTATAGACGTTTGGGCCATAACTAATATGACATTTTTTGGATTTAAATATTCATGTTCGTGGGGGGTTTTAGACGTCTGTTATCTTGGCCCCGACGTTTATAATATTATAGACGTCGGGGGCCCCTCCAATGGACGTTTCAGTGGCTGAAAAAGTTAACTCTTCAACTACCTTATCCGTCCGTTATGGAGGGGCCCGGACGTCTATAATATTATAAACGTCGGGGCCCCTCCAACGGACGTTTCAGTGGCTGAAAAAGTTAACTCTTCAACCACCCTGTCAGCCACTTAAACGTCCGTTGTGGAGGGGCCCGGACGTCTATAATATTATAAACGTCGGGGCCCCTACAGACGTTTCAGTGGCTGACAGGGTAGTTGAAGAGTTAACTTTTTCAGCCACTTAAACGTCTGTTATAGGGGCCCCGACGTTTATAATATTATAAATGTCGGGGCCCCTCCACAACGGACGTTTAAGTGGCTGACAGGGAAGTTGAAGAGTTAACTTTTTCAGCCACTTAAACGTCCGTTGTGGAGGGGCCCCGACGTTTATAATATTATAGACGTCGCCCCCCCCCCCCCCCCCCCACAACGGACGTCTAAAGTCCCACTTAATTACGAAAATTCCACCGGTCAATTATTTACGTTGGTGTTTTCGTGGACGGACGTCTATTGAGTGACGTTAAAGGCCAATTCTGCACTAGTGGTATGACATGTCAAAATAACACCCAATTTACGTCCCAAATCCTAAACCTTAAATATGATTATTATGATACGTCAAAACAATAATTTAAACTTGGAAAAGTTATATAATCTTAAAAAACAAAATCTAAAATTATAATGTAATCATCATAATTATGCAACAAGTAGATATAATGTAAAAAAAGTTAATATGCCACAAATTCCTTTTTTTTTCTTTAGCCTTTTATAGTGTTTGGATATGGAATAGAAAAGATTACCTACTCTAACCAAACAACGTGACTTACAGGAAGAAAGAAAAGAAATGATTTGTACGATTCTTTAGCTCTATCGAAACTGACAGAAAAGAAAAATAAAATGGATTCCTCGTCGGCTCTACCTACTCTGATCTCTACTTTATACAAAACGGGAAAAGAAATGTTGACTCTAATGTCAAACGCAACTCTGTAGACCATGGTTTAGCTCTTAGAACTAGCTTGCCCAGGTTCCTACACCACTCGAACCCTTCAAGCCTTCGTTCGAGTGCTAACATATCCCCTTTGCCTATGGAGGGTTACTCCTTCTACCATCAGGTTGCTCCTGTATATTCCCATTCTCATTTTGTCCTATTTTTTTCTATGAGGATTGACATAAATCAAGATTTATTGAACAAGACATCTTCTATCTCTTTACATTTTTAAAACCCTAATTTTGTAGTCTCTATCCTCACTTTTCTCTTTCAACAATTTGTTTTATTTTTTAACAATTTTTTATACAAAAATTATTAAATTATGTAAAATCTACATAAATAAACATTTATAATATTCAGAAATTAAAATCTACAAAAAAACTTAATAAACTAAAAACAAAAAAAAATTAAAAGAGTTGAAACACAAAGGCTTGAACGGATGTGGGAAATCCGATCAGCCTTCAACGGATCTTGACATTCGTTGACGGATCTCAAGATCCGTTGAAGGCTGAACGAATTTTCCACATCCGTTTATGCCTTCATGTTTCTCTTCTTCTTCCTTTTACACAACACACCACATACATCCATTTACATAGCACATATATAAAAAGAACAAAAATAAGGATGCTTTAACCACAAAAATGTGCAAGGGAAGAATAAATAAGGAGAAAGAGGGAGGGGTGGGGCCTCTGTGTGTGCGAAGAAGAGAAGAAGAGAGAAAGTAAGGGGGTGGGTGTGAAGAAGAGAGGAAGAGAGAAAGTGAGGGGGTGAGATTTGTGTGTAATTAGAGAAAGAGAAAAGTGAAGGGCTGGGTGTTGCAAAATTAGGGTTTTAAAAAAGTAAATAAAGTTAAATGGTAAAAGTTAAAAAATTTTAACCTAGATATTTTTGGAATAAGAAAAAATCTAAAGAGGTATAGGGAACAATTGGGGTGGTGGAGGGAGTAACTCTCTTGCCCATTCTCACTTCTTTAGTGCTTTGTGCTTTGATTAGGGCAAACCAGCCCATAATTTACCAGGCCCATCTTCAAAAATTTAGAAAATTAAGAAAAAGAGGTTAAATCCAAACTATGTAAAATTACAGTCTATCTAAGTAAATCTAAATTTTTTATTTTTATTTTGATTTTCCTCCAAGAGTAAGAGAGAAATTATTAAAAATACAGACTTATGTACTAAAAATACAAAATTAAACACATTTTTACAAAATTATTATTTTTAAACCTTAACAAAAATCTACTCTATTTTTAATTATGTACAACCTAAAAAAAACTAAGAAAAGATAGAAGAAAAAGAAGGATAAACAGAGTGTTAACAATGTGCCAATAGGTGAATTGGTCACCGCAAATGGGATGACCAAGCCAACATAGCACCAATAGTGTTAGAGGAGAAGCACACAAAACCTAAGCCCTTATTGAGGGTTCAATACAGATCTAACTTTTTCAACAAGAGTATTTGTTCAATTATAGCACAACACAATCGTATTCATAACGACTTGGTTGGATAAAATAATAACTAATGATCTATTAAAGTTTGTAATGAAGGAATATACATGATTGTGCTTAAGGGTTAAATTGATTATGTTGATAAGGATGTTAGGATTGAACTTGGTTAATCATCATTTATTGCACTATTGTTGACTTGTTATAAGTTATGTTGATTACTTTTGTGTTACTAAAACTTTTGTTTATTATAATCTTAAACTCATTCCTGACATTTTGGATCTAAGGTTATCATAATCATTGTGGTTTCTTTAACCTCTTTATTGAATGACTCGTTGCATTAAGAATAAAACTCTATTTCAACTAATGTCTTAGATTTATTCTTAACATCTAACAACTTTAAGAGATATGATTAGATCTAAAGTTAAACCAGTCCCTACTCAATTAAAGCTAAGGAAATAGGATGAGTGATCAAGTCATCAAACAATGAATATAAAGAGTTAGAGAAGTTACATTCAATCCTAACAACAATGCATTTAGCCGCTCATAATAATAATTCTAAGTACAAGTATAAGGAATTGTTGTCCATTTCCTATGGTTCTCCTAAATTTTTTTATAATTGGTGTTTAAAAGTTCCTAGAACTAAACTACAAAATAAATCATAAAAATAAAATAGCAAGACTATGTTTTTATAGAAATTAAACGTGTTGTTTTAGCTCCGAAGGTGTTGGTTATCCTTTGATTGTCTTCCTTACTTAGGTTTTCTCTATTATGTTATCTAAAATAAAAAGGTTTGTTTCTCTAAGAATTATGTCAAATTTATATAAGATAAGTGTCAAAATCATATGGAATATTAAGTAAACTAAACACTTATTACCATACCCAACTTTAGCTTTTGATTTGTCCTCAAACAAAGCATAATCATTTCCACACAATGGTTTCCAAAAAATCTCGCAATGTGGATTAAGAACTCATTCACAACTATTTAATCCAATACTTAAGGGAATGTAATCACAATTTTGAATTGCATATCAAGGATAATCACTCAAGAGACAAACACAATTCATACTCGTAGGTTAAAATAAACATAGAGTCTCTCAATGAATCTTTGTTTAGTATTGATAACAGTTGAAAAACTGTTATTTTTAGACTTAATTTTGACCTTAAAGACAACCTTTATGACTTAGAAACTAGTTTGGAATTATGTTTTTGCTTAGGTTTTAGAAATAAGAGAGTTAGATGGGTTTTATGCTTGGTTTCTCTTGTTTTTGCAGGTTTTAAGATGGATTGAATGGAAAAAGTGAAGTAGCCATAAGTTGGAGTCAGAAAAGGAAGAAAAAGTGCATAAAAGAAGAGCCGCAAGTATCGCTGAGCGGCACTTTGAAGACCGACAGTCACCGTTGAGGGGCAAAACTGCAGCTGAACTTCAAATAAAAGAATCGCACTTACCGCTGAGCGCCATTTTAATGGGCCTTGGGCCATTTTTCTGTAATCTTTAGGAGTTTATATAAGGTTTTAGTCGACCTAAGGTTAGTATCTTTTGGCAGAACGAAGCAAAATCACACTTTCTTCACCTCTTGGAGGAGGATTTTGGATGCTCAAGCTCCACTCTTCAAATTCTAGGATTCTATCTTTCATTCTTTCATTATTTTTCATCTAGTTTCACCATGATTAGGGTGAACTAAACCTTCTTTATTGTTGGGGAATCAATGTAATCTTTTGAAACTCTCATGTATTGAATTGGTTCTTTAATCCATAAGCTTTCTTTCATTAATTGTTAGGGTTTTTCTTCTATACTCTATACATGTTTTGTTTAACTCATTCAATTGCATGATCATTGATTTTATTTGTATGGACACATTTAGATAAATCTAGACATGAAGAAATTCTCCCAATAGTAATATTGCCTAGACATAGGGATAAGAGAACTGGTTGCCTTTAAACTTCTGTGCGAATGTAATGCATGAATAATTGCTAGGGAGACAAGCATTGTTAACTAGTGATTAGGAGTAGACTTTCTTCACAAGACATTGGGTTTAAGGTAAATTAGAAAGTGACATTAACATTAATGAAGAAGATTAATTCTTGAATACATGAGAGTGGATAGGATGAATTGAAAACCCCTAACAACATCATCATCATATATTTCAATCACGTTTTGCTTCTTTTGTTCAATTGATCAATACATGCATTCATATTTACTTTTTAGTATTTGCATTTAAATCTACAAAACTTCGTTCACAAGTCTAATTTAATCAACAAAACACATAATTGTTTAGGTCGTGAGTCCTTTGGGAAACGATACTTGGTCTTACCATTTATTATTACTTGATACGATTCGGTTACACCTGCCGAGGGTTAACAAGTTTTTGGCGTCGTTGCTGGGGACTCGTGGTTTAACTATTCTATTTGTGTGATTATTGGTTAACTTTGACTTGATTTTTATCTTTTTATCTTTTTGTTGACATTTTTATCTTTTTGTTTATTTTTATCTTTTATTTTGATATATCTTGTTATCTTTTTAGTTTATCTTTTCTATCTTTTTGTGCTAACAATTTTTTTCTAGGGACTTGTTTCCTTGTGTATGCAGGGTACAATTCGGACTAGGAGCAAGAAAACTTCGGAACCTCTTCTTGAAGGATTGGATGAAAGTAGAAGGAGGAGGAGAATTCGAACTTCTAGAGAATTATTTCCTTCTCCGGAAACACTTCGACAACTCTCACCACAAAGGCCCAACCAAAGGTATGAGGATATGGCCGGAGAGAACAATGGTAGACGTACTCTAGCAGATTACACCAATGTTGTTGGCCCTCATCACTTTAATAGCATTGCTAGGCCGAGGGTCAATGCTGCAAACATGGAGGTGAAATCAGCGTTGATACAATTGGTCAAGAGCAACCAATTTAATGGGTTATCACCTGAAAGTCCATATGAGCATCTCACCAAATTCAACGAGATTTGCAACACAATGAAGATCAATGGTGTGCCAGATGATGCAATAAATCTTAGTTTGTTTCCTTTCTCATTGAGAGGCAATGCAAAGTTATGGTTGAATTATTTTCCAGAGGAAAGCTTTACTGAATGGGAAGCCGTGGTTTCAAAGTTTCTAAACAAATACTTCCCACAGTCTAAAATCAACAAAGGGAAACAAGAGATATCTTCTTTTAGACAAGGCATGAAGGAGACGTTAGGTCAAGCATGGGATAGATACAAGAGCTTGTTGAGAAAGATGCCCATGGCTTTGACGAGGCAACAATAGTCATTCTTTTCCTTGGAGGTCTTGGTTCACAAACCAAGTTGATGTTAGATGCCTCAGCTGGAGGCAATATCAAATGCAAGACTCTAGAGGAAGCTACTGAACTGATTGACAACATGGCTACAAATGATAATGAGATGCATAATGAAAGAGGAGCTCCAATTCAACAGAAGGGAGTTCTACAATTGTAATCAAATGATGCCTTGCTTACACAAAACAAAATCATAACTTAACAGTTGGAGAATTTGACAAAGACACTTGCTCAGTTGCCAAAGGAGTTAAAGAATGTTGCACAGGTTCAAGAACAGCTTTGTGAACTGTGTGGTGGTGACCATATCAATGGTCAATGTGCTTTTCCAGTAGAGGATTTAGAAGATGTTAATTTCATGACTAATCAATTTCCATACCGTCAAGGGAATTACAACCAAGCATGGGTCAAGGTCAGAATGGACAAGTTGGACAAGCAGGACAATTCAATAGACCACAACAACAATCATCAATTTGGCAACAAATATTTGCATTAAATGAAAAATCAACAAAGCTTGAAGAAACTCTTCAACAATTTATTCAGGTGACCATCTCCAACCATAACAGTACTGAAGCTGCAATTAGAAATTTGGAGATCCAGATTGGCCAAATGGCTAAGGATTTAAAGGAGAAGCCTGAGAAGACTTTTGGGGCTAATACTGAGGTTAACCCTAAAGAAGAGTGCAAAGTTATTGTAAGTGCAGATGATGAGAGGGTGGATGACGAAAAAAATAGAGTTGAGTTAGTAATAAAAGAAGAAAAAGAAGAGAGAAAAAAGAGAGTTGAGAGAAAAGAAGAGATAATAGGTGAGGATGAGAGAAAAGAGAAAGACAAGAAGAGGGAAGAGAAAAAGATAGAGAAAAGTGATAAAATTCTTCCTTACCCTTAGGGGAGGGAAAAGATTGAAAAAGAGAGACAATATGGGCGCTTTAAAGATATCTTCAGGCAATTGGAGATTTCAATACCTGTGAATGAAGCATTGCAGCAAATTCTAGCTTATGCAAAGCAAATGAAGCAAGTCTCCATAAAGAAGAAAATTCTAGATGAAAAGGGAGATTGCAGTGTTATTGAGAAGAAGTCACTTCCGCCAAAAGTGAAGGATCCAGGAAGCTTTACTATTCCTTGCGTTATAGAGAAGGAGAAAATAAGGAAAGCCTTAATTGATTTAGGGTCAAGTATTAATTTGATGCCTTTATCTCTGCTTGAAAGAATTGGTGATCTTGAGGTCAAGCCAACAAAGGTAACCTTGCTAATGGCAGATGGATCTTTAAAGAAGCCTGATGGTGTGGTGGAAGATGTTGTGGTGTGCATTGACACATTAAAATTCCTGGTGAACTTTGTGGTGATGGAGATGAAGGAGGATGAGAGGGTCCCAATCATTCTTGGAAGACCGTTTATGAAAACGACAAAGGTAATCATCAATGTGGATGAAGGGATGATAGCGCTTCAAGATCGAGGAAAGAAGGTGATCTTTAATGTCTTCAAAGGGGAGCAGTATATTCAAGAGAAGGAGGCTAATCATAAAGTTGCATGTAAAGATGCACCCTTGAGTAGTTCAAAAGCTGCAAAGCCGGGCTTCAGAGGTAAAATTTTTTTTTTTGTCACAGGTTAGGAAAGAAGAAAAAGATGGCAAAGGAAGGAAGGTTCATAATGACTTGATGGAGGAACAACTCAAACTTGGTACACCTATAAGATTCAAGAACAATTTGTGGGTTGTGAAAGACTATAAAGAGGATGGAGTGATAGAGATTGAAGCTCCATATTCAAGGAGAGTCAAAAAGGAACACCAACATTGAAGATGAAACTTGATCTTTATTGGGTCAAGCTAAAGACGTTAAAAGAGCGCTTACTGGGAGGCACCCAGTGATTTCAGAACATTGATTTTTGATTTTGGTTATGTAATTTTATAAACTGTGGACATTGATTTTTGTTGTTTGAGATTTTATGGTATAGCATCTATTGATGGATGCTAGGTGGTTGAGTATCTACTAAAGAATACTAGGTTTGTTCACACCTACTGATGGGTGTTGGTAAGAAAGATTTGCACTTACGGAAGGGTGTTGGAGGATTTTGGGCCAGGCTCGTGACGTTAAACAGGCGCTACCTGGGAGGCAACCCAGTTGATTTACTTTATTTGTGTTTGTTTGTTTTGATTCTACTTTAGATGCATGATAGGGATGGAATGTATGAGTGATGTGAGAACATAAATGAATAAGGTGAGTGAGAGGCATGATTATAAGACACCTAGGGCAAGCTAGGAAGAAGGAGAAGAGGTGCCGCAAATGCCGCTCAGCGGAAATTTCCGCTGAGCGCTAGCACTACAGAGTTGGGTGGACTGGTTTGGTTCAAATGGGCTCAGCGGGATTAGGCCCATTTGGGTATTTTTATATCCTAGGGTGGACTGGTTTGGTTCAAATGCATCTATTTTCATATCTCCCTCTTCCCACACACTCTCAAGCACTCTCCAAAGAGTTCTCCTCACTTTTTCCTTCTTCCCCCTCACGAAACCTCTCTTCCACTCACTTTTGCACTAAGTTTCCATCCAAGTTTGGGGTTTGGTGAGAGCATTGCTATTGGGGGCTGCTTTGTTCACATTTCTAGAGCATTTTTCACTCATCTAGCATCTCCACTCAAGTAAGTTCAAGCATTTTCATTCTAGGGTTCTTAAAAGCATGAATTGATATGAACATGATTGTTTAAGCATGATTCTTTAGGGATTTTGATTTCTTTGCATGATTAGATGAATTAATTGCTGTTTGAACCGATTAAAATGCTTGCTTTGGGTGTGAAACTAGGAATATTGCAAGTGGGTGGAGATTAGGATGTTTTAAAAGCAATTTTGAAAAATCTACAGAATCGCCGCTCAGCGGAAATTACCCCTTAGCGCAATTCTGGCATAGTTGTTTTTTATGCTCTTTGGCTTGCTGGTTTGATGCACAGGTTGCGTTGAGGGGTTTTGATTGCGCTCAGCGGTGATTAAGAATGGTGATTAGGTTATTGTTTGTGGTTTACTAATGCTTAATGAAGTTTCTTGTGGTTTTGTGAATTGTGTTTGATGTAGGGATGACCTCCTCATTGGGAAGGAGGATCAAGACTGTAGGATCCAAGAGGAAGGATAAGTAACCAGAACGCTCATATGCCAACAAGTTCCTTTCCCGCAAGCATGAGCGTCACTTCAAAGTTGTCCAAGATAGGAGGCTTTTAATGGAAAGGAAGGTTGGATTGATACTTGACTTGGCTCCACAGTTTGGGGAGAAATTGGAGAACAAGAACTGGGGGAGACTAACCACTTACCCTGCACCAGCTAACATAGTAGTGGTGAAAGAATTTTACACTAATGCAAGAAGGTTGGGTGATCATCTTGCTGAAGATTATCTGAGCTATGTTAGAGGACACACCATTCGGTATGACCCTGATTCCATTAATAGATTCTTGAATACTGAATGGGCTGGTGAGCAGTGCCAGTTTGCTCTCAATATTGAAGGAGCAGACTTTGGTGATGTGGAAATTGTGCTATGTATGCCTGGTGGACACTTTCAGAGAAATAGGAATAGTGTTGTAGTGAACATCAGGAGAGTTGATTTGACTCCTCTAGCAAAGTATTGGATGACATGTTCTCATGCCAACATCCAGCCATGCTCACATGTCTCAGACATAACTGTCAGCAGGGCGCTTCTCTTGTACT
The DNA here is from genome assembly GCF_016808095.1 of Vigna angularis. Classification (NCBI taxonomy): domain Eukaryota; kingdom Viridiplantae; phylum Streptophyta; class Magnoliopsida; order Fabales; family Fabaceae; genus Vigna; species Vigna angularis. The sequence continues at coordinate 25,261,274 of NC_068974.1, read as the reverse complement.
GTGTGCTCAGAGGGATGAGCATTAACATTGACCAGGTCATAGCTAATGAGATACAGGTGTGTGCCAACACTGTGAATAGCAAAGCACCTCTGGGGCATCCCTCTTTGATTACACACTTATGTGAGCTAGCTGGGGTGAATATCTTTGCACCATCATTGGAGAGGCCTAGGAAAGCTATTGATGAGGCCTATTACAGATAGTATTGTGGAGGTGATGAGACAGCTCAGGCAGTATCACCCCGTCTTCCTCGCAGAGCGAGAGGACCACCACAAAGCCAGGCATCTGTAGAGCCTCATGAGGCAGAGCCATTTCAGATGAGGAACATGTATATGTCTCTTATAGATGCTAGGATGTAGTCCATCCACAAAGGGCAGGTGGCCATACCTAAGATGATTATTGGCATGTATGACACACCCCCAGCACATAGGTGGACCATGGATGAGTTTCATAATGTGGTGGCATGGCCAGAAGAGAAAGCTCAGGGTAGTGGAGCTGGAGCAGCTGGAGCTTCAGTTATGGATGATGATGATGATGAGGATGCCTTTGAAGATGCTGAAGATGATGAAGAGGAGGAAGATTCAGATGACAACATGAGATGATGAGGAGTGGCGATAGAATTTACTGATGGATGCTATCACCTTTAGAGCAGAATTTTTATCTGTTGTTTTGTTGAACTTATTTGCTTTTGTTTTTAGAATAGGGTTGTGATGTACTCAGTTTGAAACTTTATCTGCTATGATGGTTTGCTTGTGACTTATGCATGATGAGTAATGCTTGAAGATGCTTGAATATTGATTGATGTTGAGATTGTGCACACTATATGCTGATATACAGGTGGTGGTTCACGAGCTATGTGAACAAATGCATGATGTTGTGATTGTGATTATGATGCTAAGCAGGATGTGTATGTGGAATGTTGAATGAGATTATATGTCAGGTTTTGAACTCCATAGTTTTTGTAATTACATGTTACTACATTGAAAGCATGAATGACTTTGCCCAGGTTTTTATGACTGAATCACTTGCTTGTATGTATCATATGATCAAGGTCATCTGTTGTTACCCTTTATTAGCCAAATGCATGATTTTAGCTCAAGAAAAGAGAGCACAATTTGTTTTATCCTTTGAACCCTACCTTTGAACATGATAGAAAACCCTTTTTGAAAAGCTTTACCTTGAGTTGAGTTGAAGATATCTTGTGGTATTGATAAATATTCAAGTTTGAGGTTGTTGGGTGGTTTAGAAAAGGGAATATGAAAAGCATTGAACTAAGCATGTGAAAAGTAAAAGAAAAAGGAAAAGAAAGGAAAGAAAAAGAAAGGCTCAATGCAAAAGAAAGATTGGGAAGAAGGAAGAATGGTTGTGTTTAGATGATTCACTGAACTCAAGGATTTTGTGATCTAGAAAAACTAATTTTCTTGTTATCCCAGCCACATTATAAGCCATAGAAAAGTCCTTGTGATGATACTTGCTTGTGAATGTGTTTGATTGTGGTTAAATTAAAGGCAAAGTTAATTCATGTGACATTGTGATAGTAGAGTGAAGGAGTGACCTCTTATACGCTTGTGTGTTTGAGTGAAACACTTTATCTAGTGAGGAAAGATTCCATGAGCACATGTTTACATCTATGCTTAGTTGATTGATCATTCATAAGAATAGAATTTGACCTTAAAAAAAACCTTTATGACTTAGAAACTAGCTTGGGATCATGTTTTTGCTTATGCTTTGGAAATAAAAGAGTTGGATGGATTTTATGCTTGGTTTCTCTTGTTTTTGCAGGTTTTAAGATGAATTGAATGGAAGAAGTGAAGTAGCCATAAGTTGGACTCAGAAAAGAAAGAAAAAGTGCATAAAAGAGGAGCTGCAAGTACCGCTCAGGGGAAATTACCGCTGAGCGGCACTTTGAAGACTCGGAGTCACTGCTGAGGGGCAAAACTGCAGCTGAGTGTCAAATAGAAGAATCACACTTACCGCTGAGCATCATTTTAATGGGCCTTGGGCCATTTTTATGTAATCTTTAGGAGTCTATATAAGGTTTTAGTCGACCTAGGGTTAGTATCTTTTGGCAGAAAAAGCAAAATCACACTTTCTTCACCCCTTGGAGGAGGATTTTAGATGCTCAAGCTTCACTCTTCAAATTCTAGGGTTCTATCTTTTATTCTTTCATTATTTTTCATCTAGTTTCACCATGAATATGGTGAACTAAACCTTCATTGTTGTTGGGGAATCAATGTAATCCTTTGAAACTCTCATGGATTGAATTGGTTCTTTAATCCATATGCTTTCTTTCATTAATTGTTAAGATTTTTCTTCTATACTTTATGCATGCTTTGTTTAACTCATTCAATTGCATGATCATTGATTTTATTTGTATGGACACACATATATATAAATCTAGACATGAAGAAATTCTCCCAATAGTAATATTGCCTAGACATAGGGATAGGAGGATGGGTTGCCTTTACACTTTTGTCCGAATGTAATGCATGAATAATTGCTAGGGAGACAAGACATTGTAAACTAGTGATTAGGAGTAGGCTTTCTTCACCAAGACATTGGGTTTAAGGTAAATTAGAAAGTGACATTAACATTAATGAAGAAGATGAATTCTTGAATACATGAGAGTGGATAGACCTAATTCCTCACAGCTTTCCACCGTTCGACCTGATTCCTCACAGCTTTCCACCGTTCGGCCTGACCTCTTCTTCTCTCTCTCCTTCGAACTCTTAACATTTTATTCTACAGTGTCAGAACTAAAAAACCTAACTACTAGTGCTCGGTCTCATTTATGTCTCTCTTGGTCTTGGTCATGCCTTCCACTACTCGGTCCTAACTGCTCGATCTTGGTCATACCTTGCTTGGTCTCGGTCATGCCTTCCACCACTCGGTCCTAGCTGCTCAGTCTTGATCATACCTCACTTGGTCTCAGTCATGCCTTCCATCGCTCGGTCTTGGTATCTTCTGTTGAGATTGTTGATAGGGGGAGTACTGGTTTAGCTGAACCTACAATCTCAAAGCTTTTGGTTTTTGATGATGACAACACATAATTAATAACACATGTGTTTGTGTGTTACATGTTCTATTGCTTACATGCTATATGTTTTAATCATTGTGTAAATCTGTTTAAAGCATTGAGAACATGATTGTGTTGATACATTACATTTCACTATGCTATATAATTGATTTTATTGGTGAATGCATGTCTGATGTTTTATAAAAGGAAAACCACAAGCACTTGTGTTGAACTTTTAATTGTGTGACAAAACAACAATTTTAAGTTGACTTCATTATGGGATGAGTCGATTAAAACTCGTGTCTTTGCACAAACCATTTTCAAAGTGTGCTGTGAGATTTTGAAAGTGAAAGTTTTTCAAAACTTTGTTTAATTGTGTTATATGGTCAACTACATGCAACCTGCATTCGACTAAGTTTGTTACAGTTTTGGAATTTTGTTAATGCTTGTATTAAATGTTACAACGACTATATTTTTAAATATGTTGACCAAACATTTATTGTGATTGGACTGCATTAATTGTACATTCAATTAATTGCATTGATTGCTGCTAACTGCTTTAACTGAATTGTGATATTGGACTGCATTAGTAGCTAAGTCGACTAAAATGCGTCTGAATTGTGAAAATTTATAAATAGACATGAATTTGATTTCTGTAGAGACTTTTGTGATTCTAACGATTTAATTGATTTCTTTCAGATTATTGATCTCTTGTAGAAAGTGTGAAAGCTCCAAGAATTCATCAAGAAGACCGTGGTGTTCATCTTTGGTGATTGCTTGACAAGCAAGAATCTGTGTGCTCTTACTGTCTGATCAACCTGCACTTGAGGTGTCTGTTTCGTGATCAGTTTCTTTCAATCTTGTGAAAATTGGTGTTGCCCTGTTGTGACTACAGGAAGAGGACGTACGGCGTTCTAGACTTTGTGGATTGTTCAAAGTGATTAAAGACTACAGGAGAGGGGACATCTTGTTGATGTTCTTTATTTGTATATGCCTATATTTTGATTAGAGGGTTAGAAAGGTGTTTTATGTTTTTGGCATGGAGGTCTCTATAAAAGCCTTGTTATAAAAACCTTGATCATTATAGTGCATTTGCTTCCTATGGTGGAAGGACACTAGATGTAGGCTTGGCCGAATCAGTATAAAAACTCAGCGTTTTATCTTTCTATGCCTACTCTGTTACATTCAGTCGACTTTATATTGTACGCATTCGACTATATTCCGCTGCACTAAAAAGTCTTTTCCTTGCGTTTCAAGAAAGCTTTTAAAGGCATTCACTTTGCGAAAAGGATTTAAAGAAAACATTGTTTTTGTATTTCAACAATTCACCCCCCCTCTTGGTATTGAAAATTAGGCCATTCTATTTTAACAATTGGCACCAGAGCTGGTTTTCATAAAATATTTGAAAAACTAGTCGATTACATTTTCTGTTAAATCGATTAATCCTGGAAAATGACTTCTAATTTTCAAACCTTTGGTGAAGGTGCATCAACAAATAGACCACCTTTATTTGCTGGTGAAAACTATGCTTTTTGGAAAATTCAGATGCAAATCTTTCTTCAATTCGTGGACAAAGGTGTTTGGGATGCAATCATAAATAGTCCATATGAACCAACTCATGTTTTGAATGGAAAAGTTATTTTGAAATTTTTTTCTGAGTGGACTCAAGATGATAACCGCAGAGCATAGTATGATGTTAAAGTTAGGAATGTAATTGCTTCGGCACTAACTATGGATGAATTTTTTAGGATTTCACAGTGCAAGACAGCAAAGGAAATATGGGACATTTTGGAGGTCACGCACGAAGGCACATAAGAAGTATAGAGAGCCAGAAAGAACTCGTTGATACAGGAATATGAACTGTTCAGGATGAAGGCTGGAGAGACTATATATGAAGTACAGAAAAGATTAACTCACAAGTCAACCACCTGATGGCTCTAGGAAAAGTGTTTGACAAAGAAGAGATCAATATGAAGATATTGAAAAGTCTGAATAGAAGTTGGCAACCCAAGGTTACTGCAATTTTTGAATCAAGAGATCTCACAAGCATGAATATGGCTACCTTGTTCGGCAAGTTAAGGGAACATGAGCTTGAACTTGGAAGACTAAAAGAAGAGAAAGAGATTGAAGAAATGAAGTCTATAGCCTTGAAAGCCACAAACAAAAAAGCCTCAAAGATTGTACCATCTGAGGATGCATCTAACGTTGAACTGGACAACAATGAGCTGATGTCCATGGTGGTAAGAAAGTTTAATCAGTTTATGAAAAATAAAAGTCAACTTATTGACCATGCAGGTAATGGGAAAGCAAAGAAAGCTACAAGATCAAATGTTATTCAGAGTTATGAGTGTGGCAAAGAGGGTCACATTAAACCTGAATGTCCAGACCTGAAAGTCAAGCAAAGAGCAAGCAGAAGATTTCCTCAAGACAAGAGAAGGAACTAGAAAAGCACATATATTGCTTGAGAAAACAATGATACATATTCTTCCAATGATGAAAACTATGATCACGAAGAAGAATCCAACATTTGCTTCATGGCTGGCTTAGCAAAAGATGACTATGATAGTGATGAAGAGTTCGAGAATGAGCCAATTGAGGTCAAATACTACATGCTGCTTGAAGCATTTCAGGAGATCCATGCTGAAGCCACGCGACTGCAATGTAAGGTCAATCGATTAAACTCTGAAAGAAAAGACTGAGTATAGGATTAATAATCTGATTGATGATAATGAAAAATTACAAAAGGAATTAGACATTGCATTAGAATATGCTAAAACTGTGATTACTGAGACTATAACAGTAGAAAAGAACTGTGAAAATGCCCTGCACATTTATAGCAAATTGATTACTTAACTAGCACGCTAGCTAAGTTTACACAGGGTAGAGATAATTTGAATGTTGTTTTAAAGTCTTCTGGTAGAGCAGTATATAGACATGGTATTGGTTACAAAGCTTAATCTAATAGGACAAATTCAAAGAAATTTGTTGATTTAAGTAAACCTGTCACACATGCATGTTTCTATTGTAATAACATTGGACATAATGTTAGAAACTGCTTTTATAGGAAGGTTGGAGTTCGTAAAGGATTATATAGATGGATTCCTAAGGAATATCTGTTTGCAATTGACAAGCAAGGACCCAAATTCAAATGGGTACCAGCATAAAAAATCTCAACTATTTTGTAGGATAGCAAATGATGTTGTAGCAATAAAGCACTCAAGGATGAACTAACGTGATTACATCACATTTCTTGAGTATCTACAAGCGGTAACAATCATTTTCTCATTGCATGATGTATGATATGTATCTGAATGATTGTGTGATTGATTGTGATTGTTTTTCTGTGAAAATCAATTTTTATGACTTTTAATCGATTGGATTAAGTGTATAGTCGATTACGTACTGAAGTATGTGTGTCTCTGTTTTCTGAAACTTTCTGAAATACTAAAGTTAACTTTACAATTTTTAAAATCGACTAACAATACCGTTATGAACTTCATCTGCCTTTTAATTTGAAACTTGTTAATGAATATTTTTGGTGCGAAAATGAATTTTTCTGCTTTCCCTCCAAAATGAAAATATGTTGTTTTTAAGAACCTAAAACACTGGAGCCGATTCACTCATCTTCTTCAGCGAAATCTGAATCTTCACTCTCTTCTACTCTGTGTCCAATACTACTCTCCGTGTAAGAAATGGCTTATAGTTCTACTCAACGCAAAAGGATAAAGACAATTGGTGAGAAAAACATGAGGCGTGATGAGTCAATATTTTCTTGATTTCACTTAGCTTATTGTGCTAGATTTAATTAGGGAATTGTGCTTGAATGTCCAATAGTTTCCCATTTTTGCTAATTGTGCTTAATTTGACCAGAAATTCTTATTTTAATTAATTTTAATTATCTAAGACTAATTATTTGTATTATTAATTGTAGAGAAATTGTTGGATAATATTTTGGGACTTAAAAGAGAAATTTCACATCAATTATATCTTAAGCTAAAATGAGAGAAGAGATGCGGATTTCATTTCTGGGGGTACACACGGAATGGAGGTGCAGCAGCCACCTTGAGAGCATGGTCACGGCCCAAAACACACGGACATTAGGAATTTTCTGTGTCACGGCCCATGACAATTACACTTTGGAGGTCCAGCAAAATTGGAGAGGAGGTGCAGATGGTGACGCTCCGTGCGAACTTCACACTCTTCCTGCTGCACTCCACGCATATAAGCTTTTGGATTTGGACTCTATATTAGTGAAATGGGTGTCACGGCCTGGTTTGGTAGCACACAGCAGCACGTGGTGGCAAGGAGTTGCTCTTTGCTGAAGAGAGGAAGCAGTACAACAAGCTTCACGCGTCCAGCTGCTAACTTCATGTTGAAAAGGAGCAAGAGGTGTCATGGCTTTGGCCATCATGGAGAACGGTGTGTAGCAGTCACCGAGAGCAAGAAAAGACAGCACATGTCCAACAAAGAAAAAGAGGTGCAGCCGACGTCCAGGGGGCTTCATTTAGTGAAAAGAAAAGCAGCGGGGACCATGGACAAATAAAATTCGGAGCGTCCAAGCACATGAGAAAGAAAGGAGCTCACGGGCAGCCCAGTAACACGTCTTTGAAGCAGGTTGCAACCCACGTATAGCAGCTCCCATCCAGCTTCAGCACGGCCCAGCAGATTGCTGCATCCAGGAGGCACCACGGCCCATAGCAGCAAGGGATCCAGCAAAACAAAGGTCCAGCAGCGGGATGGAAGATGCACACGCGGACATTCACTTGGTCTGGTCCAGCAAGGATACGGAGATTGAGGGCTTCACGGGACAGAGCTTGGACATGTTGGAATAAAGGCAGCAGCCACCATATATAAGGAATGGAACATTTAATTGAAGGGGGCACGGAATAGAGGATGACATCCAGAATGTAGGTCCAGGAGGTTTGAAGGAAGTGGTGACGCGGTGATTTTCATTCCAGCAGCACAATTTTATTTTCTTTCTTTGGAAGCTCTCGGCGTGGCAGGGAGAATTGGTGCAGCAACTCAGGTCCAGCGTTTGTGCACGGTATAGAACATCCTGGAAGCAGCAAGTTGGAGAGTATGTGCACACGGGTTCCGAAGTAGTGATTTTTGTGCACATGGGGCGCTGATTTTGGGAGAACTTTGGTGTGCATGCGGTGATTTTCACTCAAGCAGTGATTTCATTTTGCTTTTTCTTAATAGCCTATTTTGTCCTCAGTTTTGATGAATAATGTTAATTTAGTCGCTCGTTTTAAAAGTGTTTGAAAGTGGTCTTCAATTATTAAATTTTGTACTAAAATCGTCCCTTTCACTAAATAGAACCAAACAGAGTTAAAGCATTGATTATCTGGCACAATAGAGTGGTAACGTGTCAATTTAAATTTATATGCGTGGTGACGTATTAGTTAGATGTTGACATGTAGGGTTTTTTTAATTAGGAAAAAATTGATTTAGGGCACGACATCAGAATGAGTTCACGAATGCCGGTATCGCCTCCCTCGTATCCTCGCAATCAATCTCCACTACCGATCTCACAATCAACACCCCCACCAAAATCAGCGGCGGCCCCACCGCCCACGTCGGAATCGACGCCAGCAGCGGCATAAAGAAGAACGTCAGGAAGAAATATGTCGCCATCGTCAGCGTCGTAATTCCTGTCCTCCCGTCCTCCCGCCCTCTTGAATCCCTGTGATGAATCGATGAACACCGTGACGGGGGAGGTTCCGAGCAAGGACCCCACCACGATGGAAGTGGCGTCGGAAGAGAAGTACTAGTGGGTGGAGTTACCAGCGCCGGTGTTGGGAAAAGTCGTGACTTTGGTGTTGCGGAACCACGACACCATAGTGACGAAAACGATGCCGTATATCATGGCGCCTTTGACGTTCTTAACGAGACAGTAGGCGATGATGGCGAAACCCACTAGGCCAACCCAGAGTGTGGGGCTTTCCATTCTGTCACGCAGGCAGAGGATATCGCCAAAGGCTGTTCCACCGGGTAGAAACATAAAGAAGGGGCAGATGAAAGAAAAGGCTAAAGTTTTCAAAGATTTAGGCACCAAATCACTGAAAAAAAATCAAACATTGAGGAAATGAGAATACCTCCCTATGAGTAATCTTATCCACATCAATTTTCCCTCTTGCAGATACTTTCTTCTAGGCCATAACACAATCGATAGAGGCAACAACATCTGCTGAGAACCCAATGCCAAGGCCACACCAAACATCTTGAAAATCCACACACCCATACAGGATTGGAACCCTCAAGAATCCCGTCATGGATAGTCTTGTTCTTGCCGCCGTTGGTGGTTCTCTTGTGCTTTTTCTTTCTTGTTTTCTTCCCTTCCCAATTGGTGGTTGAATTGGTTGCTGCAGAAAGTTAGTTTTTTTCTTGCTTTGGGCAGTGACATTGATGGTGGGGGTGTCATTATTGGAGGAGGGAGTATTGTTGGAGAAAGTGGAGAGGAGCAAGGAGGATATGGTGGACTTGCCCCTAGTTGATTGGATTATGGAAGACATTTGAGGGTTTAGATATGTTTCTGGAATGGGATGGTGGTGCTGATGGTTGAATTGGTTTTTGGGTCTTTTCCACGTCAAACGTCTAACTACGTAATACACCACGCATGTAACTTTAGTTTGACACGTTATCACTGCACTATGCCAGATCATCAATGCCTTAACTCCGTTTGGTTCTATTTAACGGAAGGGACGATTTTGTCACAAAATTTAATAACTGAAGACCACTTTCAAACACTTTTAAAACGAGGGACTAAATTGACATTACTCATCAAAATTGGGGACAAAATAGGCTATTAAGCCCTTTGTTAAATTGACATTACTCATCATGTTTTTTTTTCAGTAGAGAAAGTGGTGTGCAAACGGGAAGCAACTCCCGGTTTTCATTGTCTTTATAGAATAGGATGTTGTTTTAATGAGAAAAAAAAAGGTGAAGCAAGGAGCTGGTGCACTCGGTGGATCATGCTCATTTCGGCTGTTGGTGGAAATTTATTTTTTATTGGAATGTGCACATGGTTTCGTCCAGAAGAGATAAAGTCCAATAGGTTTTATTTTCATTGTTTTCACACTTGAACTAAAGCTATTTTTATATTATATGTGATGGATTTGCCTTTTAGCTTTTCACTTTTAAACTCAAAGTTGCATTTTAATTTGGTTCAAGCACTTTTCACTTTAATGTTGTATATTATGTTCGATTTATTGTTTCCATTCACTATGCTGTCTATTCTGTTCTGTTCGGCTTCTTTATCTTCTTGCATTTCCAATTTCCTCACTTATTTTAGATATCGTTCGGTCTCAATATAGAACCGTTCGGTCTGTAGGACCGTTCGGTCTTCATGCTTGGTTCATTTATTTCAGTGTTTTCAATTATGTTTGGTTGTATTTAATTTCCAGTTTTAATTTAGTTCATTTCTAATCACAAAAGCACTTTCAAAATCCCCACTATGTGTTTGACCATTTCTTTGTGGATGAAAACGTGTAGCTACCTTGTGTCACACCATAGTGCTTAAGTACCTTTGTAAGCTGAAAATTGCAAAAATGAGATCCTCCATCACTAATGAGTACTCTGGGTGTTCCAAACCGGGAGAAAATTTGCCTTTTCAAAAATTTAATAACAGTGCCAGAATCATTCTTGGGACAGGCCAGAGCTTCAACCCATTTACTCACATAATCCACTACCACCAATATGTATTCATTATTGAAAGATGGTGGAAAAGGTCCAACAAAATCTATGTCCGAACAATAAAAAACTTCAACCTCTAATATGCCTTGCAGTGGCATTTCATAACATATGGAAATACTACCCGTCCTTTGACACTTATCACAGTTCCTGGCATGATTATGAGCATCTTTAAACAAAGTAGGCCAATAAAATCCTGACTGGATCACTTTTGTAGCTGTTCTCTCTCCACTGAAATGCCCTCCATAAGGTGAGTCATGACAGTGCCATAAAATTCCTTCCACTTCTTCCTTAGTCACACAGCGCCCAGAAGGTTATCTGCTCCAATTTTGAACAAGGATCATCCCAAATGAACTCTTTGGCATCATGCAAAATTTTTTTTCTTTATTGCCAATTGAGATCTTCTGGAATTACTCCTACAACTTTGAAATTAGCCATATCAGAAAACCACGACCTTTGTTGGATATACATGAGTGTTTCGTATGAGAAAGATTCCCAGATTTATGCTTCCTTGCTTGTGGCTTCACTGTTAACTGTTAACACTTCGGCAAGTGTACCGAATAGTATCAAGTAATAATAAAATGGTAAGACCAAGTATCGTCTCCCAGAGGACTCACGACCTAGACAGTTATGTAATTTATTAATTAAATTAGACTTGTGAACGAAAACATTGTTGTTGAATTACGAAAATTAAACATGAATGCAAGGTTTTGATCAATGGAATTGAAAGATGCAAAAACGGTTGATGTAGAATATGAATGATTATGTTGTTGGGGTTTCCCGACTCATCCTATCCACTCTCATGTATTCAAGAATTCATCTTTCTTTATTAATGTTAATGCCACTTTCTAATTTACCTTAAACCCGATGTTTAGGTGAAGAAAGCCTACTCCTAATCACTAGTTTACAATGTCTTGTCTCCCTAGCAATTATTCATGCATTACATTCGCACAGAAGCTAAAAGGCAACCAATCCTCCTATCCCTATGTCTAGGCAATATTGCTCTTGGGAGAATTTCTTCAGTTCTAGATTTATCTATATGTATCCATATAAATAACATCAATGATCATGCAATTAAATGAGTTAAACAAAGCATGCAAAGAGCATAGAAGAAAAACCCTAATAATTAATGAAAGAAAGCATATAGATTAAAGAACCAATTCAATACATGAGAGTTTCAAAGGATTACATCGGTTCCCCAACAACAATGAAAGTTTAGTTCACCATGGACATGGTGAAACTAGATGAAAAACAATGAAAGAATGAAAGATAGAACCCTATAAGTTGAACAATAGAGCTTGAGCATCCAAAATCTCCATCCAAGGGGTGAAGAAAGTGTGATTTCGCCTCTTTCTGTCCAAAGATATTAACCTTAATTCGACTAAAACCTTATATAGTCTCCTAAAAATTATAGAAAATAGGCCCAAGCCCAAATAAATGGCGCTCAGCGGCACTTTTGCCACTTAGCGGTAAGTTCGACTCTTTAGAATTGACGCTCAGCTGCAGTTTTGGCCCTCAGAGGTGACTGCGGGACTTCAGAATGTCGCTCAGCGGTAGAATTGCGCTCAACGGTGACTGCGGCTCTTCCTTTGTGCACTTTTACTCCCTTTCCTGAGTCCAGCTCCTTACTACTTCAAAAAAAAAAGGAAAACCAAGCATAAAACCCATCCAATTCTCTTATTTCCAAAACATAAGCAAAAGCATGATTCCAAGCTAGTTTCTAAGTCATAAAGGTTGTCTTTAAGGTCAAAATTATGTATAAAAATAACAGTTTTTCAACTGTTATCACAACCCCAAACTTAGAACTTTGCTTGTCCTCCAGCAAACAAGATGTAACTTAGTCTTCCATCAATCCATACAATGATTTACCACTTTCAAAAACTCTTTCTTTCAAGGCAAGTAATTACTCGAATCAGCTCAACAAAAAGAATTCAGTCAAGATGCACACATGATTTGGTGTTGACAATATCACATAATATCCAACAAATGTTATTCTCATGAATGATCAATTAACTAAGCATAGATGTAATCATGTGCTCATGGAATATTTCCTCACCAGAGAAAGTGTTTCACTCAAACACACAAGTGTATAAGAGGTCACTCATTCACTCTACTATCACAATGTCACATGAATTAACTTTGCCTTTCATTTAACCACAATCAAACACATTCACAAGCAAGCATCATCACAAGGACTTTTCTATGGCTTATAATGTGGCTGGGCTAACAAGAAAATTGGTTTTTCTAGATCACAAAATCCTTGAGTTAAGAGAATCATCTTAAACATAACCATTCTTCTTTATTCCCAACTTTCTTTTGCATTGAGCTTTTCTTTTTCTTTCTTTTCTTTTCCTTTTTATTTTGCTTTTCGCATTCTTAGCTCAATGCTTTTTATTTTCCCTTTCTAGACTTCCCACCAACCCCAAACTTGAACCTTTATCAATACCACAAGATATTTTCAACTCAACTCAAGATAAACATTTTCAAAAAGGATTTTCACATCATGTTCAAGGCTAAAGGTTCAAAGGATAGAACACGTTGTGTTCTCTTTTATTGGGCTAAAATCATGCATTTGGCTAAAAAGGGTTAACAACAAATGGCCTTGATCATATGACACATACAAGCAAATGGTTCAATCACAAAAACCTGGGCAAAGTCATTCATGCTTTCAATGTAATAGCATTCATTCACAAACACTCTGGAGTTCAAAACCTCACATATAGGCTCATTCAACATTCCACATACACATCCTGCTTAGCATCATAATCACAATCATAACATCATGCATCTATTCACATAGCTTGTGAACAACCACCTGTATATCAGCATATAGTGCAAAATCTCAACATCAATCCATATCCAAGCATCATCAAGCAAACTCATCATGCATAAATCAAAGCAAACCATCATAGCAAATAAAGTTTCACACTGAGTACATCACACCTATTCTAATAAAGAAACAAATAAGTTCAACAGTACAAAACAAAAGATAAAAAAAAAAACAATCCTTGTCTAGGAGTTGATGAGTCAATATTTTCTTGACTTCACTTAGTTTAGTGTGCTAGAATTAATCAGGGAATTGTGCTTAAATGTCTGGTATTTTTCCGTTTTTGCTAATTGTGCTTAATTTGAGCAAAAATTCTTATTTTAATTAATTTGAATTATTTGAACTAATTATTTGCATTATTAATTGTAGGAAAATTGTTGGATAATATTTTGGGAAAAGAAAATGCCACATCAAATATACTTTAAACTAAGATGAGAGAGGAGGTGTGGATTTCATTTTTTGGGGTGCACATGGAGAAGTAACTCACGTCCACCTCTTGGAATGTGAGGGAAGAAAGCAATGTCTCGGGTTGAAATTGGAGCTGGAAGGCATTGATTATTCTTAGAAGCTCACGGTCCACATTGGAAAAAAAGCCGCGAGAAGCCACGTTGGCAGCAAAGTGGTGTCTCGGCTGGAGCTGAATGTATGCTTGAACAAGTGCACACGCGGCCCAGCAGCAGAAGAGAGGTGCACAAGGATGGGATGGAGCGTCCAGCAAGCCTTCAAATGGAAGCAGTTGTTGAATTAGCAATTCGGGAGACTTGGGCTCACGCGTACTACAACTTGGGCAGCAGCATGGGAGGAGAAAAACGATGATTGAAGAACGTGTTGGTTACGACTGAGGAGTGCACGGTGATGGATTGAAGGAAAGGTAAGCACACAAGTGCGTCCTGGCTGAGGGAAGTGGTGTGCACGATGACGTGTTGGGAGATAGAGCTCCAAAATTGCAATCTTAATCCAGGCGCACGGAGATTGAGAAGGAAGTGGTGATGCGGTGATTTTCATTCCAGCAGCACAAACTTTATTTTGCTTTTAATCATGGTTTTTGTTTCCAGTAGAGAAAGTGGTGTGCAAACGGGAAGCAACTCTCGGTTTTCATGGTTTTTATAGAATAGGATGTTGTTTTAATGTGAAAAAAAAGAGGTGAAGTAGGGAGCTGGTGCACTCGATGGATCATGCTCATTTCGGCTGTTGATGAAAATATTTTTTTTTATTGGAATGTGCACATGGTTTCCTCCATAAGAGATAAAGTCCAATATGTTTTATTTTCATTGTTTTCACACTTGAACTAAAGCTATTTTTGTATTATATGTGATGGATTTACCTTTCAGCTTTTCACTTTTAAACTCAGTTGCATTTTAATTTGGTAATTGGAAATTTTTACTTTAATGTTGTCTATTTTAATGTTGTCTATTATGTTCGGTTTATTGTTTCCAATTACTATGTTGTCTAATCGGTTTTGTTCAACTTCTTTATCTTCTTGCATTTCCAATTTCCTCACTTGTTTTAGAAACCGTTCGGTCTCAATGTAAAACCGTTCGGTTATCTGTAGGACCGTTCGGTCTTCATGCTTTGTTTATTTAATTCAATGCTTTCAATTATGTTTGGTTGTATTTAATTTCCAGTTTTCATTTAGTTCATTTCGATAGCATCCATCAGTAGATGCTATCTCATCCCATGTTGTCATCTGAATCTTCCTCCTCTTCATCATCCTCAACATCTTCAAAAGCATCCTCATCATCATCATCATCATCATCATCATCATCATCATCATCCGTACCTGAAGCTCTAGCTGCTACAGCTCCACTGCCTTGGGCTTGCTCCTCTGGCCACGCCACCACATTATTAAACTTATCCATGGTCCACCTATGTGCTGGGGGTGTATCATACATCTCATTAATCATCTCAGCTGTGGCCACCTACCCTTTGTGAATGGACCGCATCCTCGCATCCATAAGAGACATATACATGTCCCTCATCTAAAATGGCTCTGCAGATGCCTGGCCTTGTGGTGGTCCTCTCCCTCTACGAGGACGGGGTGGTGGTACTGGCTGAGCTGCCTCATCACCTCCACAATAATGTTTGTAATAGGCCTCATCAATAGCTTTCCTAGGCCTCTCAAATGGTGGTGTAGAGATATTCACCCCAGCTAGCTCAAATAAGTGTGTAATCAAAGAGGGATGTCCCAAAGGTGCCTTGTTATTCATAGTGTTGGCACACACCTGTATCCCATTAGCTATGACCTGGCGAATATTAATGCTCATCCCTCTAAGCACACAGTACAAAAGAAGTGCCCTGCTAACAGTAATATCTGAGACATGTGAGCATGGCTAGATGTTAGCATGAGAAAATGCCATCCAGTACTTTGCTAGAGGAGTTAGATCAGCTCTCCTTATGTTCACAACTGCACTATTCCTGTTTCTCTGAAAGTGCCCTCCAGGCACACATAACACACTAATAACTCCCTAAATTTGCATTCTTTTAGGTGTTTAGGAGTCTAGGCTAGCTTGTTTTTCTTTTTAATTGTTTAGAATTAGGCTAGTTTTAGGTTTTTTCTTTAAAATTGTAGTTAAAAATAGGTTTTTAGGAGTATTTTTTTAGCCTTTGTTAATAAATAGGAAATTAGTATTTTTTGGAAAATATTTTAATAAAAATCCTTTTCCTTATTTTTGCTTAAATAGGTTTTAATTTTTGCCCTCTTTCACTTTAATTGCTAATTGCTCTTTTTGTTCATACTTGAATTGAAATTCCAGGATTGGGCCTCTACATTGAAAGATTGGGCTGATTAAATTGCATTTGTTTTCTCTACAAGGTTGAATCTGTGAGGAGTAGATTGGGCTGCTATGCAATGGAATTGGCGCTGCTGCCACGTTTGGAGAATTGGCTGATATGCTGGAACTGGGCCGCTGTTGTTGGGTTGGGCTCCAATTAGTAGAACGCAGTGTTTCAGTGAGCAAAGGGTTGCAATTTGCTTTGGGGTCTCTCTCGAGCATATCATTTTGAGAGAAGCACTCCCTCGAGCTAGGTTTGGCAAGAATGAAAGAGGAAGAGGAGCCAGGGCTTTACGCAAGAAGAAATGAGAAGATGAAGTAAGCTCGAGTTACTTCCCAGTGCACGTGTGAGCGCTTAAATAGGTTGAAGTTGATCGGAGGGCACTACAGGAAAGAGCGTAATTACCGACGGGAATGTACCGACGGCCTTTAGGCCTTCTGTAAAGTGTTGGTCACATAATATACTGAAGGCATGTAGGCCTTCGCTAATGTCAGCGATTAGAAATTTGGTTTTTTTTGCTCCGAATTCCCCAATTTCAGAATTCCCTCGTCTCCCCTTCCCTCGTCTCTTCAATTTCAGAAATCCCTCTCTCCCCTTCCCTGGTCTGTTCGTCATTACCGTAAGCCGAAGTTGGTCACCCTAAGCCATTGTCGTGTTGTTAACGCGGAGGTGGGTTCGTTGGTGGCTATTACTTTGGAGGGTGGTGACTCGTGGAAGTTGGCGTTTGCGTTAGGGGTGGTGGCGGTCAGTCGGTTCGACACTGCGGTTTGACGATGCGAGTTTAGTGGTGTGGATGTTGACGGAGGTTCGCTGCTGGGTGGCGCTCTTCCATTCCCTACTCTCTGTTCGAAGCGGTTCGTTGGTTTGAAGCGTGAGGTTGTCGCCCTAAGGCGGTTTGAAGTGGTTGCTGTTGCAGACGCTGACGACGGTTCGTTGGTGGCTGGTTTGTGGCTAGGGTTCGTGTTTTGGTCCTTGTGAGAGTTGCGACAGAGGTAGGGGTTGTTGGGGTTGGCGTGTCGAGGGCGTTGCAGTGAAGTGGTGTTGGACTGAAATTGACTGAAAGAGGAAGGTTATTGGGTTTGGCTCCAGCGATGCTGATTCAAATGACTAGAACAAGAAGATGGGCGAATCCAACGTTGGTAGTGAGAGTGTTGGTGCTGGTGGAGGGAGACCAAGGCTTGTTCTGCAACCTCGGTCTCTGTCGGTGTCCAATAAAAGGGGGGGATGGGAATGTGGGGAAACCTAAGGGGTTAGTCCATTAGGAGAAGCGATGCCAAGGGAACAAACCTGATGGGATTGCCTCAAGGATTGTATTTCTTGGTGAGGAATAAAAATCACTTTGATGAATTGAAGAAAGCTATGCTACCTGACTTTTTGTGGACCAAACCTGAGGGTTTCCCGGATGAGCTTCTACTGTATGAACTGCTCAGATCTGATTGTCGGCAGCTTGCGAAGCAACTTTCGTGCCACCAAGTATGTGGCAATTGGTGATTGCCTACATGTCTTTTGAATTTTGCATTGGTTTATGGAGTTTCTTAAAGTCTGTGAATTATGTTGTACATGATCAAATAGTTTTCTAGTTAGATTGTGAAATGAAACACAGTCAGTGAGGAGATGAGAGATGTGTTTATTAGGATGAACGTCAGGGTTTATGCTACTGTTTTTAATAGATAACTGTGTTAAATTTGGATTATGCTTTGAAGCAAGAATTATTATTTAAACACAGTTTATTTGGTTTGTATAAAGTAATAATATATCCATCCGCTTCACAATTATCACATATTGTCTGGTACTTTTGTCTCTACTGAATAAGTGAACAAAATGTTGTTTATTCCTAATAGCATCATAGTATGGGATTTGTGTATCTAGGTATCAAAGCTTTGACTTATTTCTGTGCTTTATTATCTTAACATCTACTGGTTGAGTTACAAAATTAGTTTAGCTTTTGATTGATTCTATATATTGATAAGTCTAATGTACAATGATATTATACCATTAATTGTGTAACACTAATACCAGTCTTATTTCTAACTAGAATCTGAACTGATACTCCACGAATATTGTATATCCTGTTTTACAAGTGTATCACGTTCTTGAAGGACATTGCAAGTGATGGTTGCTTCAGCCTTGCTATGTTGGCCCGTATGGAACCTACTTTGTGTGAAAAGAATGTCTGGATGTATCCACGATTATTTTGGGAAACTGAACTCCTTGGACAGGTGCTGTACCTTGAAGCACATGCTATTGGAATCTCAGAAACCGGAATTGGTTGCTTCTTTGAAGACCCTGGTATGATTCGTTGTTCACCACTGCTTTGAGAACTTATATGGTTTGCTTTCAGGATTATGTTATTGGTAGTTTCATTTGGATGAAGCAAAAGCCATATTAATTCGTATAAGTTACAATTTTAATTGGAAATTACAAGGGCTTATGTGTTATGTAGAGTTTATGAATGTTTTGGGTGATTTGATTGAAATGAATTGGATGATGTTCTGAAAACTATGGCCTTATATAAGTGCTATTGGATGCATCTCTGTTCCGGAATCTAAAAGCCTTGGATTAAATGCAATTGGAAGAACAATACTTCTTTTTCCCATGATTTGAAAAGTCCACACATCTTTTCACTTTTGATCAATTATTGATGTGGTTGAACGTTTATCTTAATTGCTTTTTTGCATGAATAATTGGAAGCATTGTACCGTAAATATCAATTCCAACTGTAATTGATTTGATTGGCATGGTTATAGATAGATGTACATGATTCATAGGTCAAAATTAACCTGTGAAATACTAAATGAGTTGATTTATATAAATGAAGTTTGAAGAAATTTATTTGCTTAAATTTCTATAAAAATAGATTTATTCAAGAAGAAGTATATTAATAAATTAAGTAATAAATTAAGATGTTTGGCCTATTATCGAGAAAAGACTTATTCATATATTAATGGAAAGATATTTATAGTGCATCATTAATCTTATTTTTAAAAGTTGACTTTAAATCGTATGGAATATTGAACTTTTTTTACTTTATTAAAGTAAAAGTAACTGAATCTTATAATAAATATGAAAAACGAAATTGATTGGTTGCATATGCTTCTCTTGTGTATCATTTCAAGTTGGCTTTATATTCTTTTATTGCTATTTTTTCCAATAAATCTGATTGATTAAAATATTAGTGAATATAATATTTAAGTTAATTAGATTTTTCCAGTAAGACCGAGTTTGATTGTTGCACAGATAAAGAGATGAGATATGGAACAGAGCAAGATTTGTGTCTTTGGGTGCTGTGAGCAGTGATTTAGTTGAAGAGAGTGTGGAAGGTGATGACCTAAGGAGCAGAATCTTGAGGCTAAGGCTCCCCAAGCGAAGCGCCACAAACATTCTTCAGAAATGGGTCCTTCAAGGGAATCCTGTTACGCTCTCTCAACTTCGAGATATTTCCAAAGAGCTTCGAAGATCACAAGGGAAAGTAGTGCAATTGTTGTTTGTTTTGTCATATCATGCAATATGTATCAGATTCGTTTGGTTAATTGTAGGTGTAGTGCATTAGGAATTCAATTTTGTACGTTGCTATTATTCGGTCAAATTGACCTGTCTGCTTAAGCTGGTCGGTGAACTTGTTCTAGTGCATTCACAAATTGTGTTTGTTTTAATTGGATAAGTGCAGATTTTTCAGAGAAATAAATGAGCTGTTATAGTGAATTGGAATTTGCCTTGTGATAAATGAGCTGTTATAGAGAAATAAATGAGCTGTTATGTGATACTGTCTTTCGGTAATTACCGAAGGCTTCTGTCCTTCGGTAATTACCGAAGGCTTCTGCCCTTCGGTAATTACCGAAGGCTTCTGCCCTTCGGTAATTACCGAGGGCCATAGGCCGTCGGTAATGGTTAGCGACAACATGTTTACCGACGGTCTAATAGCCGTCGCTAATCCCTCGGTAAATTGTCATTATCGACGGCTTTTGGATGTTACCGAAGGATTCTGGCCTTCGGTAATGTCCTCCTTTTTTGTAGTGGGGCTTGGAGAGGATGAGAAGAGGAGGCCGTCCGATGGAAAGCCCGAAGCGTCCAAGCTGCCAAGGTTCTCTTTCATTTTCCTTCTGTTTTCTGACCCTATATAAAGGGATGTAAATAGCTTTTGAGTGTGTGTGAAGGGTGGAGGGTGACAGACTCCACTCACGAGACATGGAGATCGCGAGAGCGAGAGTGAGAGACAACTTTTACATTCTTTAGTTTCATAGAGTAGAGAGTGGCGGGTGACAGACCCTGCGTTCTAGGTTTATCGCTTTCATAGGCTAGGGTTTATCGCGCTTTTCTTCGATTCTAGATTTCATTGAGTTGCGAGGGTGACAGGCCGTGATTTTCGGTGATTTCTAGTATCATGTACTTTTATCTTCAAAGTTTAATGCAATTCTGATTCCTTTTAAAGATTCTTTTGATTTGTTGATAATAGTTTAGGTTTTATTACTTGATTTCATTAGCTGTTTGTGATGTGTTGAATTGCTAGTTTAGTTTACCTTATATATTTAGCATTGCATTATAGTATAGAATAGGTTTGGTTTTATTGTTGCTAGTTTTGATTGAATGTGAAAATAAAATTGTTTGATGATTAGGTTTATGTACATTGGTTTGGTGAATGAGTGCAATTGTGACTTTTTCATCCAAATCAATTTGCACTTTTCTATGATTGTGAATTTTGTGTATGTCTTTAGCTCTACTCTTTAATTCCTTTACATTTGTTGAATGATTTGTATGTTGATTTTAATTTAGGTAGTGATCTCTTGTTATTTTGAATGTTTCATTTTAAATAAAGTTTTGCTTCTGTTTACTATTAGTTTAGGTAGATCATACTAGTTTAGTTTTAGATTCTGTATCTGTTTTAGGTAGTTTAGAATACTAATTTTTTTTTATTTCATTTCAGTTCATTTTAATTTTCTTTCTATCTTTTAAACAAATTTTGTTTTTAGTTTCATTTCTTTGTCCCCACCTAGTTCGTAGTTTAGATAGTAAATAAATAACAAAAGATCTGACTCTACATTTTGAAACTTAACAAATTGAGTCCTTGGATTGATATTCTAGTCATCCCTATACTACATTAGTGGGGACCAGATTTTGTTCTGATTTTAGGCGACAAAAATCAGTTTAACACACACTCTCCACATCACCAAAATATGCTCCTTCTTCCATATTTAGAGCAAACTGACACTGCTCACCAGCCCATTCAGTATTTAGAAACTTATTAATAGAGTCAGGGTCATACCGAATAGCGTGTCCTCTAACATAGCTCAAATAATCCTTAGCAGGATAGTCACCCAACCTCCTTGCGTTGGTGTAGAACTCTTTCACCACTGCTATGTTAGCTGGTGCAGGATAAGTGGCTAGCCTCCCCCAATTCCTGTTCTCCAGTTGTTCTCCAAACTGTGGAGCAAAATTAGGTATCAATCTAGCCTTTCTTTCCATTAATAGCCTCCTATCTTGGACAACATTGAAGTGGCGTTCATGCTTGTGGGAAAGGAACTTGCTGGAATAGGGCTGCTCTGGTTCCTTCTCCTAACTCTTGGATGCCATGGTCTTGATTCTCTTGCGCGATGAGGAGATCATCCCTACATCAAACACAATTCACAAAACCACAAGATACATCTTTAAGCATTAGTAAACCACAAACAACTCCCTAAAACCATTCCTATCACCGCTAAGGGAAAACAGAACCCCTCAACGCAACTTGTGCAGCAAACCAGCAAGCAAAACAACACAAAAACATGCTTCTGCAGGAATCACACTCAGGGGAAATTTCCGCTGAGCAGCGATTTTGCAGATTTTTCAAAATCTTGGAAAAATGATCCTAATCTCCACCCACATGCCTTCTTCCTAGTTCCAGACCCAAATCAAGCATTTTATCGGTCCAAACAGTGATTAATTCATCTAATCATGCATAAAAAACAAAATCCTTCAAGAATCATGCTTAGACAACCATGTTCAAACCAATTCACGCTTTCAAAAACCCTAGAATGTAAAATGCTTGTACTTAGTTGGGTGGAGATGTTGAATATGCTTAGAATGCCCAAGAATGTGCAAAAATCAGCCCCTAACAGCAATGCTCTCACTCAACCCCAAACTTAGATGGAAACTTGGTGCAAAAGTTGTTGAAAGAGAGATTTTGTAAAGGGGGAAGAAGGGAAAAGTGGAGAGAACTCTTTGGAGAGTGCTTGAGAGTGTGTGGAAAGAGGGAGATCTGAAAGTGGCAGCCAAGACACGCCCTAGGGTATAAAAATGACCTAGTGTGCCAAATACCCCTGAGCCCAATTAAAACAAACCCAATCAACAAAACTATCACGTTCACGCTCAGCGGTAATTACCGCTGAGCGGAATTTGCGGCACTAATTCTTCTTCTTGCCAATGCCTCTCACTTGCCCAATGCATTTAATCTCTCACAACACTCAAACATTCAATCCCTATAATGCAACTAGAGCAAAATCCAATCAAACAAATAAAGATAAATTCAATCAACTGGGTTGCCTCCCAGGTAGCGCTTGTTTAACATCACGAGCCTGACCCAAAATCCTCCAGCCTCCTTCAGTAGATGCAAATCTTTCTTACCAACACCCATCAATAGGTGTAAACAAACATAGTATCCTTCAGTAGATACTCTTCCACCTAACATTCATCAGTAGATGTGTAAACCCTGTAACAAACTTATAAAAAAAATACCAAAAGTTAAAAATTACATCACCAAACCAAAAATTAAAAGTTCTTAAATCACTGGGTTGCCTCCCAGCAAGCGCTTTTTTAACGTCACTAGCTTGACCCAATAAAGCTCAAGTTCCTTCTTCTTCTTTTTTTCTTCTTTTTGCTAAACTTCTTCAAGAATTTGATAAAATCAGGAACCTGTTTCAATGTCTCAATCATAGGAATTTTAATCTCCAATTTCTTGAAGAATTCCCTAAAGCGCTCAAATTCCTTCTCCTTCCTATGATACTTCTTTGGATGAGGAAGGGGTTTTTAATATGATTCTTTCTTTTTTCCTTTCGTCCTTTTTTTATTTTCTCTCTCACTTTCTTTTTTCCTTCTCTTTTTCCACTCACTTTCTTAATCTTCACACATATTTTCTCTCTTTTCTCTCTCAACCACTTGCCTTTCTTTTTCTACATCTTTATCTTTTTCACTCAACTCTTCTTTTTCTTTTCTCTTTATCTTTTTCTCATCTAAAGTCTTCTCATTTCCAATGATAATGACTTGACATTCCTCCCTAGGGTTAACAAAATAAAAATCAAGTCAAAGCTAATCAATAATCACACAAATAGACTAGTTAAACCACGAGTCCCCGACAACGGCACCAAAAACTTGTTAACACTTCGGCATGTGTACCGAATCGTATCAAGTAATAATAAAATGGTAAGACCAAGTATCGTCTCCCAAAGGACTTACAGCCTACACAAATATGTGATTTATTGATTAAATTAGACTTGTTAACGAAAACATTGTTGTTGAATTACGAAAATTAAACACGAATGCAAGGTTTTGATCAATGGAATTGAAAGATGCAAAAACGGTTGATGTAGAATATGAATGATTATGTTGTTGGGGTTTCCCGACTCATCCTATCCACTCTCATGTATTCAAGAATTCATTTTTCTTCATTAATGTTAATGTCACTTTCTAATTTACCTTAAGCCTGATGTCTCGGTGAATAAAGCCTACTCCTAATTACTAGTTTACAATGTCTTGTCTCCCTAGCAATTATTCATGCATTACATTCGCACAGAAGCTTAAAGGAAATCAATCCTCCTCTCCCTATGTCACTAGTGTAGCGAAGGGAAACAACCGCGGTTGTTTTCGTACATACGTCGCGGTTTTAGAACCGTGGCATATACAGGCAAGGTAAAAAGTCTGGGATTTTAGCCCACGCTTACAACCGCGGTAATAATCTAGGGATATGACAACGGTTCTTTCTTGAACCGCGACAAAAACCCCCTTTTTTTTAAAAAAGAAAAATTTCGTGTAACCGTTGGCCGCGGTTCCAACCGTGATAATAACCTGGGGATATGACAGCGGTTCCTACTGGAACCGCGGCCAAAACCTTTTTTTTTTAATTTTCGTCTAACCTTTCTACCTCGGTTTTGGCCACAACCGCGGCCTATTCTCTTGCAATGTTTTTTAATAGCAGGTCTGTTTTTGTGATATCTACTATCACAAAAGCAGTCCTGCATATCAAGCAATATCATAACAACACAGATTCAACAGATTCAACACAATAGTCAATATTTACATCACATAATGTACAAAGTCTAATAACTATAAATCAACATGTTCTAATGTATTTTAAATCTAATAACTATGAACTATATTATATAATCTAACTAAATGATTTGCAATTGCTTTCCTCAGGAATGTAAGTGGCTTCTTAAGAATTGAAGTAAGAGTCTTGAATCTCTCCACAAGACAATTGTTATTAATTAGTGTATATGAATTCCAAAT
Source organism: Vigna angularis (assembly GCF_016808095.1). NCBI lineage: Eukaryota > Viridiplantae > Streptophyta > Magnoliopsida > Fabales > Fabaceae > Vigna > Vigna angularis. Next base: position 25,236,495 of record NC_068974.1, on the reverse strand, counting down.
GTTGGAGAAAATCAAAATTCATTAAATTTAAATATTATTGTTTCCCAGCCTCTTGTGATATGGGCACGAATAATGTGAGCCATCCAATACATTACATAGTATCCACACTCATATGCATATGAAGTCTGACGAGAAGAACTCCCAAAATAGTCTTGAATGCCTACTCCAGTTCCAACAGCACGCACACGTCCAGGGTGCTCAGGTCGTCCAATTGCAGTGGTAAGAATATCCTGGCGACCCTCTGGAGTGAATTGACCTTGGGAGTTCTGCTCAACGAAGGAGTCCTGTAACATAACAAAACATCATTATTCTTAAAAAAGTCCAAGGTAGTATGTATAATGAAATTATTATTATTTTAGGAATAATGATAACTTACAATTCTTTCAGATATTTCTCGTGCAATGTTAGAAGAGTAGGCACCCGATGATTTTAAACGATCCAACTTCCATTTCTCATGCTGACAATCGTGTCAACTTAGTTGAACCGACATACAAAGGTGTTTATGCATCAATCGATATCGTATCATACACATGAGCTTTGGCAAAAAATTTTGTGCCAACATCGCGGATCATGTCCTCTAATTTGTCTTCATTCGGTTGATCTTCTTCCATGGTGGAATCAATAACATTTACAGTTTGGGAGTCAGTCAGAAAGTGTATTTCTTCGCCGTGCCATATCCATGTTGTATAGCATCTTAGGAAACCATCACAGATAAGATGTTCTCTAATTTGGGTTGCGTTCAACTTTCTCGCATTCAAACAGTTCACACAAGGACATCTAAACTTCACTTCATCATCACTTCTACCCTCATTACGTTGCGCAAATTGTATAAATTCCTTTACCCCTCTCTCGTACTCAGCACTAATGCGTGGTAAATTAATTCAATTTCGATCCACACGTAAATATTCTACAAAATTACAATCATACAATTATACAATATATTCAACATACAATCAATTCAATCATACAATCAAACAATTAATAAACATTCAAATTATCAATTCAAACATTTAGTCATACATAATTATTCATATTCAACATACAAAAAATTAAAAATTAACAAAATGAAAATTAATAAACAGAATAATACAATCATACAATCAAACAACTAATAAGCATTCAAATTATCAATTCAAACATTCAATCATACATAAATATTCATATTCAACCTACAAAAATTAAAAATTAACAAAATAAAAATTAATAAACAAAATAATACGAACCTGAGAGCGTGAAAAACCACACAATGATGGAGAAAATGGAACAACCCGCGGTCTGAAACGGAACAAATTTCAAAGAAAAAACACAATACCTACAATAAAATACAATAAAACGTAAGTTTGATAAACCGAATCAATAAAAAAACGTATCAAACCAACCCAAAAACAAAAAAAAAACGAAAAAACTCCGGCGACCAAATCCAAATTTGATTGGATACAAACATAGGTGATGAAAAATGAGGAAGGAAGTCCTTCTACAGTGACGACGACGATGCAACGGAGGTGTAAGGAAGAAGGGATAAAGTGGCGGCGGCAGAGAGAGATCGCGTTGGAGAAGACGAACTATTCATGCTTTTTCGAATTTTAACCCTGTAGAGGGGCTACTACCACGGTTCACTAGAAAACCGCGGTAAAAACTTTTAAATTGATATGAAATGGCAATTTTGAAAATTTTTGTACACTTTATGTCGCGATTCTCCGCCCAACCGAGGCCTATTCTCTTAAATATTTAAAATTTATTCAGATCAGGGAATAGATCGCGGTTCCCCAAACAACCGAGGCCTATTCCCTGACAGTCTGACTCCTGCAGGGACAATAGGCCGCGGTTCCCCTCAGAACTGCGGCCTATTCCCTGACTCCAAATTTATTTCAGGACTGACTTGACGGGAATGTCAGAAATTTGTAGGGGAATAGGCCGCGGTTACCCTCAAAACCGCGGTCTATTCCCCTACAAATTTATTTCAAGACTGACTTGGCGGGAATGTCAGAAATTTGTAGGGAGAATAGGTCACGGTTCCCCTAAGAATCACAGTCTATTCCCCTGCAAATTTATTTCAAGACTGACTTGGCGGGAATGTCAGAAATTTGCAGGGAGAATAGGCCACGGTTCCCCTCAGAACCGCGGCCTATACTGTCGATATAATTTCAAAAATGCCACCGCACAATATTATGCTGCGGTTTCTAGTGAACCGATGCATAATGTGCGCGGTAATAGATCAATTTTTTACTAGTGTGTCTAGCCAATATTGCTCTTGGGAGAGTTTCTTCAGTTTTAGATTTATCTATATGTGTCCATATAAATAACATCAATGATCATGCAATTTAATGAGTTAAACAAAGCATGCAAAAGAGCATAGAAGAAAAACCCTAACAATTAATGAAAGAAAACATATAGATTAAAGAACCAATTCAATACATGAGAGTTTCAAAGGATTACATCGGTTCCCCAACAACAATGAAAGTTTAGTTCACCATGGACATGGTGAAACTAGATGAAAAACAATGAAAGAATGAAAGATAAAACCCTAGAAGTTGAAGAATAGAGCTTGAGCATCCAAAATTCTCCTCCAAGGGATGAAGAAAGTGTGATTTCGCCTCTTTCTGTCCAAAGATACTAACCCTAATTTGACTAAAACCTTATATAGTTTCCTAAAAATTACAGAAAATAGGCCCAAGCCCAAACAAATAGCGCTCAGCGACACTTTTGCCACTCAACGGTAAGTGCGGGTCTTCACAATTAACGCTCAGTTGTAGTTTTGGCCCTCAACGGTGACTGCGGGACTTTAGAATGCCGCTCAGCGAGAGAATTGATCTCAACGGTGACTATGGCTCTTCCTTTGTGCACTTTTACTCCCTTTCCTGAGTCCAGCTCCTTACTACTTCAACTTCTTTCATCTAATTCATCTTAATTCCTGCAAAAAACAAGGAAAACTAAGCATAAAACCCATCCAACTCTCTTATTTCCAAAACATAAGCAAAAGCATGATTCCAAACTAGTTTCTAAGTCATAAAGGTTGTCTTTAAGGTCAAAATTAAGTATAAAAATAATAGTTTTTCAACTGTTATCATTAACCAACCGAGATAAGTGATCAGCAATTACATTTTCACTTCCTTTCTTGTCACGAATTTCCACATCAAATTCTTGTAACAAGAGTACCCATCTAATGAATCGCGACTTGGAATCCGGCTTGGTTATCAAGTACTTTATAGCTGCATGATCTATGTAGATGATCACTTTAGACCCAATGAGATAAGGTCTAAATTTCGCCAAGGCATATACAATAGCAAGAAATTTTTTTTCTGTGGTGGCATAATTCAATTGGGTTTTATTAAAGACCTTGCTTGCATAATAAATAGTGTGAAATACCTTCTCTCTTCTCTGGCCAAGAACAACTCCTATAGCATAATTGTTGGCATCACACATCAGCTCAAAATCTCGGTTCCAATCAGGAGCAACAATTACTGAAGCAAAAATCAATTTTTTCTTAAAAACATCCAACAAACAATTCCTTCTGTTACCATAAAGTGACATTTTTTCCAATTGAGAACAAGATTGGATTGGGTGCATCTTTTAAGTACAACATCCAGGTTAGCCAAACACTCATGAAAGGCATGCCAAACAGTGAAAAATCATCCATAAAGACTTCAATGCATTTTTCTATCAAGTTTGCAAAGATTGCCTGGAAACACCTCTGAAAAGTAACTAGAGCATTACATAACCCAAACAACATTTTTCTCTAAGAAAAAACTCCAAATGGGAAAGTGAAAGTCGTCTTTTCTTGGTCTTTTGGATCCACCACAATTTGATTATATCTAGAGTATCCATCCAGAAAACAATAGAAAGCCTGACCTGTCAATCTCTCCAGCATCTTATCCATGAAAGGAAGGGGAAAGTGATCCTTTCTAGTAGCATTGTTCAACTTTCTGTAGTTAATACACATCCTCCATCCAGTAACAGTCCTTGTAGGTATGAGTTCATTTTTTTCATTATAAATAACTGTCATCCCACCTTTCTTTTGTACCACCTATACTGGGCTTACCCATGCACTGTCAGAAATAGGGTAAATAATGCCAGCCTCAAGTAACTTTAGCATTTCTTTTCTCACCTTCTCCTTCATCACTGGATTTAACCTTCTCTATGGTTGAGCAACTGGTTTGTAATCATTCTCCATAAATATTCTGTGCATGCAATATGTTGGACTGATGCCTTTGAGATCTGAGATTGACCATCCAATAGCTCCTTTGTTGGCTTTTAGTATCTCAGCCAACTTTTCTTCTTCTTTGGGAGAAAGAGAATTGCTGATGATAACTGGTTTATTCCCAACTTCTTCTAAGAACACATACTTCAAGTGTGGTGGTAACATCTTTAGCTTCAATTTGCTTTCCTTGACTTTTTTTTCTGTGTTGATTTCTTCCATCTTATGCAAAGGGACTTCTTTCGACTCCCTCAAATCATCTAGGCATTCATCAATCAATTCTTCTTCTTTCTCATTTAATTCTTCACAAGGGTCAACTAGTATCTCCTCCAACAGAAAAGTATCAGTTGCTTTCTTTTCTTGTATCATGCAAATTTCATCAAGAACGTCAAGATGGAAACACTCCTTGTCATCTTTTGGGTGAGACATGGCTTCAAAAACATCAAAGTTTACTTCTTCATCTTGCACTCTCACCTCCAGTTTGCCATTTTTCACATCAATCAAAACTCTTGCAGTCTTCATGAAAGGTCTCCTAAGAATGAGAGGTACATTCACATCCTCTTCCATCTCCATGATAACAAAGTCCACAGGAAAAAGAAATTTGTCTACCTTCACAAGCACATCTTCAGCTACTCCATAAGGATACTTCAGAGATCTATCTGCTTGTGGAAGGGTCATCCGGGTAGGCTTGATTTCCAAACCTTCAATCTTTTCAAACATGGAGAGCGGCATGAGATTGATACTGGCTCCCAAATCAATAAGTGCCTTTCCAATAGAGATATTCCTTATAGTGCAAGGAATGGTGAAGCTTCGTAGATCTTTCAACTTGGGAGGTAGAAGCTTTTATATGATAGCACTGCAGTTTCCTTGAACTTCAATGGTTTTCTCTTCAATGTACTTCTTTTTCTTAGTGAGGAGCTCCTTCAAAAATTTGGTATATGAAGGCATTTGTTGCAAAGCTTCGGAGAAGGGTATACTAATCTCCAATTTCATGAAGATCTCCATGAAGCGCTCAAATTATTTTTCTTTTTCCTTCTTAGAATAATTCTTTGGGTAAGGAAGGGGTTTTTCATATAATTCTATCTTTTTTCTCTCATCTTCTTCCTCTCTTTTTTTCTTCTCTTCTCTCTCTTTTTCTTTTCTCTCACTCTCTTCTTTTTCTTTCTCATCTTCATCTTTGTCTTTTTCACTCTCTTTTTCTTTTCTCTCTATTTTTCTCTCATCTAAAACTTTGCCACTTCTAGTAACAACAACTTTGCATTCCTCTCTAGAATTAACCTTCATGTTACTCCAAAGATCATCCAACATCTGGATTATGTGACAAAGTTGTTTCTCTATCCTTCTGAATGATGTTTGATTGCTTTTATGATGAGAATCAAACACATGCATTAACTCTTGAAGGGTGTCATCCATCTTGGCCATTCTTTCTGAGAGGACGGTTGTTGTTGCCATTGTTGTTGTCTGGCAGCTTGTCCAAATTGATCTGATCCCATGTTTGAGTGAGGTCTCCACTTGTGGTGGAAATCACCCTATCCGAATTGCATCCTGCAAGCACTAGGCAACAAACCCTAGAAAAACTTTGTTAGCACAAAAACCAAAAACAAACAACTCAAAACTCAAATAAAATAAGACAAAAATAAAAAAATAAAAATAAAGTCAAAGTTAATCAAGAATCACACAAATAGTATAGTTTAAACCGTGAGTCCCCGGCAACAGCGCCAAAAACTTGTTGTTGGATTGGCAAGTGTACCAAATCATACAAGTAATATAAAATGGTAAGACCAAGTATCGTATCCCAGAAGACTCTCGGCACTAGACAATTGTGTGATAACTCGATTAATTAAGACCTAAATAAAACGAGATCATTGGTTTAAGATGCAAAGACAAAAAATTAAATATGAATGCAGTTTGATCAATAGCAGAAGAGCATAGTGATAAACGAATGTTGTTTAATATGAGATGAGTATGTTGTTGGGGTTAGATTTCACCAAGTTCCCACCCATGTATGTTAGAATTTTTCTTTATGCATTAATGTTAACGTCACTCACTAAATCACCTAAACCCGATCCCTCGGCGAAATAAGTTTGTCCTTACTCTTGGGAGAATTCAACAAGAACCTGAATTGTAAGGAACCTCCCAGCACTCATAGAATTCATACATCATGCTATGAATGAGTTAAACAAAACATGTAATAAGCACAGATGAATTAATCTAACAATTAATGAAAAAACATATGTTATTAAGAATCAATTCAAATACATGAGAGTTCACAAGGTTACATCATCCCCCAACAACAAATAGAGTTTAGTTCACCATAGACATGATGAAACTAGATGAATAATGGAAAAGCATGAGATAACAAAACCATAAAAGTAGAGGATGGAAGCTTTCACATCCAAATATGCCTTCAGAGAATGGAAAAGTATGTTGTTGTGCTGCTCCAGCCAGAGATACCAAACCTAGGACGCTTGATTCCTTTAAATTGAGCGAAGATAGATCAGAAACAAAGCCCAGGCCAATGTTAGTGGCACTCAAGCGCCCCACTTAGGGCGCCCGGGCACTGAGTGGTGGTCTTCTACCCCCAAGCCTTTAGAGATGATGCCCAAGCTTCGTGCTGCTGGCGCTCAAGCGCCCAAAAAGGGTGCCCGGGCAGTGAGCGACAGTCTTTTGCGCTCAAGCCTCCAAAAAGGGTGCCCAAGCTTTGAGCATCGCTCCCTTCTGGTGCTTTTCCATGCCTTTTTGAGCTCCATCTTCTTAGCACTTCATCCGTCCTTTCCATATTATCTGATTTGCAACCAAAACAAGGAGAATTAGTCATAAAACCATCAAATTCAACCTTAACTCTCTTATTCAAACAACTTAACAGAAAAACATGATTCCAAGCAAGTTTTGCAGCAGAAAAGGGTGTATTTAGTATCAAAATTATATCACAAATAAAGTTATTTTCAACCGTTATCACCTGTCCCAAGAATGATTATGGCACTGTTATTAAATTTCTGAAAAGGCAAATTTTCTCCCAGTTTGGAACACCCAGAGTACTCATTAGTGATGGAGGATCTCATTTTTGCAATTTTCAGCTTGCAAAGGTACTCAAGCACTATGGTGTGAGACACAAGGTAGCTACACCTTATCATCCACAGACAAATGGGCAAGTTGAGGTTTCTAATAGGGAGATAAAGAGGATTCTAGAAAAGACAGTTGCTTCATCAAGAAAGGATTGGTGTCAAACGTTAGATGATGCTCTTTGGGCATATAGAACTGCAATGAAGACAATTATTGGATTATCTTCTTTCCAAATGTTCTATGGAAAGGCATGTCACCTTCTAGTGGAGATGGAACATCGAGCTCTGTGGGCCTTAAAACTCTTCAATTTTGATCCTTATGACACTGCAAAAAAAGAGGAGAAGGAAAATTATTGAGCTTGAGGAGATGCGGTTGCATGCCTATGATTCTTCAAAGAACTACAAAGAAAATGCAAAATTTTATCATGACAGGAAGCTGGTAAAGAAAGTCTTTAATCCAGGACAGCGGGTGCTGCCATGTTATTTTGCACCATTATTGACTTCCCATCTTATGGTAATATGTCGGGGTACAGTGTGAAGGGTCATAAAACATGTCCTATATGTGAAGAAAACACTGCAGCTCATCAATTAAAACACGGAAGGAGGACAATGTATATGAGTCATCGACAATTTTTACAATCTAATCATCCATATCGAAGGTTAAAGAAAGCATTCAATGGAGAACAAGAGAAAGACAATGCACTCACTCCACTAACTAGACTTGAAGTTCTTGAAAACGTTAATATAGTACATCATGTATTTGGTAAAACGTCCAAGAAGTCTTCTATAACGACCCCTTGGAAGAAGAAATCAATATTCTTTGATCTTCCATATTGGTCAAAGTTAGATGATCGACATTGCATAGATGTCATGCATGTAGAGAAGAATGTTTGTGATAGCTTGATTGGTACACTACTAAAAATCCAAGGAAAAACAAAAGATGGAGTGAATGCATGTTTGGATTTGGTTGACATGAAGATCCGAGAAGAGTTGGCACCAAGAGAGATTGGTAAACGTACTTATTTGCCCCCTACATGTTACACAATGTCCAGACAAGAGAAGATAAGTTTTTGTCTTTGTTTAAAGAGTATCAAGGTACCACAAGGATACTCTTCAAATATCAAGAGCATAGTGTCAATGCAGGACTTAAAACTTATTGAATCACGTCTCACGATTGCCACGTCTTAATGCAACAATTGTTACCGGTGGCAATTTGTGGAATTTTGCCCAAAAAAGTTAGGCAAACCATAACTCAAGTGCGCTCATTTTTCTCATCAATTTGTAGTAAAGTCATCAATCCTACAAAGTTAGATGAACTTCAAAGCGACATTATCATTATCTTTTGTCAGCTAGAAATGTTTTTCCCTCCATCCTTTTTTGAGATCATGGTGCATTTACTTGTTCATTTGATCAGATAAATAAAGTTGTGTTGATGGGGAAGTGCATACCTAGAGAGAATATACTAAATGACATTTAAGAGAATGGGAAAGAAATTAAAAATGGAAGAGATAAAGAAAGACGAAACTTATGATTTGAAGATGCGGCACTTGAAGGAAGCTCCAAGATAAGCATCAAAGGAGGACCGCCACTTGCTTGAGCAAGATAAGGTCTGCCCAAAATAGGGACTTTGGAGACATAATACTATCTCAAAGAAGATTGCAAAATTGCAAATCAACTCAAAATTCAATTGATTCAAGGTAAGGTTGCTACAAAGGAGACCCCTTAACCTTCTTATATAGCCCTTGGAGTGAGTTTGGAAAATGGAATTAAGAGATGTGGGACTTATAAGTCTCAAGGCCGGTCAGCAGCTGTAGCACTTCTCCTTGGTGCTTGGAGTCCCACATTGCTTAATTCTCTCCATCCAAAAGGGTTTATAAGCCATCTAGTTCTCCTAAAGTTCAAAACATAAAAGCTAGCTATGCTACCTTGCGCTACAAGCTAAGACGCCTTCTTTCTCTTCTTTTCTTTTAAGAACAAGCCATGGAAAGTCCCACATTGTGCTTAAACGAAAAGAAAGATTTATAAGCGTTTATTCAACTAGAACTAACGAAAAGAAACAAAGAGGCAAATACAAGCCTATGAAATCTATTCTACTCTTTTTATGCTTGCTGTCACTTTGAAAACTCTTCATTGTTGCCCCATCTATGATCATATCATGTGTGGACCAGTATACTTAAGATGGATGTACCCTATTGAGCGTTATATGAAGATTTTGAAAGGGTACGTCAAAAATCAATATCGTCTAGAAGGTTCAATGATTGAAAGATATATTGCTGAAGATAGTATCGAGTTTTGCTCTTATTATATGACTAAAGAAAATCCGATAGGAGTCCCTCGGACATCATGGTTGAATAGATATTCTACAAGTAAAAGCATCTGAGGTGTGAATGTGGTGACGAGAAGTCGTGAAGAATTGATGCAAGCATATCTGTACATATTAAACAACACAGATGAAGTGATCCCATTTTTGGAAGCACACAAAGTGATGGAAGCAGCCTTCATGTTCAAGATTGGGGCGGCTCCTCGTACCAGAAGTGGTAGCGGAATGGATGGAGATGTTCCGGTGCAGGTAAGGTGTTTGAAGAAATGCTCGGCAGTGGTTTGGATTAGTGTGTCGTGAGTTTCTAGCTCAGATGGCCTTCCAGCAGGGAAGGAAGCTAAAGGAAGAATTGCTAAAACAGCATAAGTGGTGAACTCGAGAGAAGTGGCTGGATTTCAACAACATTTCATTATCAAACTCAAGTTATCTTTTACAATGGATCAAGCTCTATTTTATAGATGAAGAGAAGCTTGAGAACGTGCAATGAAATCTGCATATTTACAATGTGCATGAAGCAAAGAAAAGTGTTCAGGAGAAGCTACTCATTGGTTGTATGTTTCACGTGGAACATGTTTCAAACATGCTTCAAAGAGAAGAAGCTACGACTGGTGTGTTCCATGTGGTAAATGTGAGTTGTATGTTTCACAAGCAAAACATTTATCACGTGCAACATGTGAAATGGCTGATGTAAAACGCTGATGCAGGCTGTCTAACTCTTTATGCAGCTTTTTCATTCGGCAATTGCACCCTTCTTGGCTTCCTTTGTTTCCTCTTTCCTCGACAACTTCCTAGGGTCCTTCCAACCTTTATTGTCCTACAAAACAAGGTAAATGGATTTAGTTAAAGAGAATCTATCTGAGACTTAGATAAGGAAAGAGCTTTAGTAATCTTTATTCTACTTCCCTTTCTTTAGTCTTAGTTTTAGATCAGACTTCTTTGGATGGGAAATGCCTAAAGGGATTGTCATCATTCCCTCCCTCTTTAAAAACGATTTGTCCTCAAATCGGGAAGAAAGAAAGAAGCACAACTTTTGTTTCTATTTTCCACCTGGATAAAAAATATATCTACAAAAAATAACAACAATTAGTATGATTAAAGAGATATATGCAAAGATAAGAAGATAAAATGAAGGCCTTTTGAAAAAATTGTTATGAGAAGTCTTGCCTTTAATATGTTTTTCGATTCACTTTGTTTTGAACATTCCCCATGATAAAATGAAGAAACAAAGTGATGTCTTTTAGAAGAAGAGTCAAGGTATTTACCTGCAGAAGTTAACAACATGCATACCTTTGTCTCCTTCTTCTTTTCTTGAGAAGGTTGCTTTTCCAACCTATTTTCTTGTTTTCTTTCTTTTTCAATTTTTTCTTTGATTTTTATCTCATCCTCTTTCACTTGTTCAGGTGTAAGAGGAATCAATGTGATTTTATTGCCTTTATGGAGGAAAGTTATTTTGTTGGTATAGTCATTAGTGGAAATATGATCAAATTGCCATGGCCTACCGAGTAGAACATGCCCAACATTCATTGGAACAACATCACATAAAATTGTGTCTTCATAGTCGTCATCCTCTTTTATCCATTGAAGCTTATAAGGTTTGGGATGAGGAATAGTAGGTAAGACGAATTTGTTCACCACTCTAGAACTACAACAATTGCAAGAGGAACCACTATCCACAATCAATGAACAAGTGTTTTCAAAGATTTCGCATCTTGTTCTAAATAGGTTTTCCCTTTGTGATTGTTCTAGTTCTTTGGATTGACTTCCAAGAAGTCGTCTTACTAATAATAACTCACCTTCACAAGGTAAGGCTTCTTCCTCAGATATGGAAGTATCTGATTCACTTGAAGAATCCTCTTTTTCACTCTGATGGTCTAAGAGATAAGTAGACCTTTTGTGAGGACACTCAGAAGAATAATGTCCTCGTTCTCCACATTTAAAACATCTGGTCTCTCTTCCCCTTTTTTCCTTTGAAGGTTCTTTTTGAGAGGGATTTCTTTCTCGCTCTCTCTCTTTCTCTTTTTATTTTCCTCTCAGTCTCTCTTTCTCTTTTTGTTTTTCTTTTTCTCGAGGTTCTGAATACCTCGCTGGACTACCCTCCCTCTTAGGATCATTCCTATACATGGAGGTGGAAGGGAAAGTCCTTTTAGTGGAAGCTTTTCTTCTAATTTGTTCTTCCACTCTCATACATAGCTGCACAAAGTCATTGAGATCTAAATAAGGTAAAAGTTCTACCTTATCTCTGATCTCATAGTTAAGGTCGCTCTGTCAGTTATATATTCTCTCTGATACCAAGACCATGCTAGTGGCTCGTGGCACAGTCTATGAGACCGCCACTATAGTGCATGGTGTACAGCTAGCAGAAGATGATGTCAAGGTCACGGTGGGTGAAGTTGTCGTACCAGATGTCGTTCTTCCTGTGCCTACAAATGAGTTCTTCACTGTGGAAGGGGCATTTAAGTCCTTCGTCTCTTGGCTTAGACATTTGGTTGGTGATGTATCTGATCCCCCGGTAAAAACTCGTATTATATACTTCTCAATTTTAATATTTACTTCTAATTGACGTCATAACATAACCATTTTTTCATGTAACAATAGATAGGTCAAGAGGGAAGTCCTACAACGAAGAAGACTCATTTATCTGAGGACGACCCTCTTGGTGCGTTAGACGAGCTTGCTAAAATTATTTCAGATGCGTCGATGATTGTACATTGGGATTCTACTACATTTGGAAGAGAAGCTCATATCCCATTGTACTTGCATCAGCAAGATGTTAGGGAGCTTGCGCCGGGGAGAGAAGAAATTAATATTACACTCATTCAGTTGTGGATGATGTAAGTTTATGAGAACTTTTTTATATAATTCTTTTTTATCAAGTTACTTATATAAGATTATTTCTTCATTTTAGGTATATGTATGATGCTAGTAACAAGAAGGGGTTCAACGATGTATATGGGTTCATTGACTCCTCTATGACTCATGAAAGAAATAAATTTGATGATATCCAAACATACATCACCACCTGCTTTGGAATGGGAAAGGAGATATATTTTCTCCCTTATATACTTGGGTAAGTGAAGTTTGTTAACTTTAAAGTTTCATTTATTAATTTTGATATATGACAATTAAGTTATTACCAATTTCAGGCTTCATTGACAGCTACATCTGATCTCCATACCGGAGAACACTACTGTCTGGTTTTATTCATTGCACAAGTGTCCTCCCAACCCTCTTAGACATGTAGTAGATTGGTAAGAACCTCAATGTTTCAACTTTCTTTGTTATATAAATGTATGCTAAAGCAATTTTTTTTAATAGTTCCCTTACAACACATATGATGTTATGTGGGAGATCTACTGCTACAGTTAAAAAGCTTGCATGGGTTGCCCTTAAGGTTTGGTATTTTAGTCCATACTTTGTTACATTTGGTTCCATTCTAATGATGTTACTTAACATTTTATAATAATGATGATATATTGTAGTGTAATAGACAAACGGGGTGATATGAATGTGGTTACTACGTCATGTTTTGGATGATGACCATTATTTGTGCACATTACACCAGTGGATGACAAACGATAATATTTAGGTTTGAATTTTATTTTCTCTAAAGTTTAGATTTCATATACACTAATTGAAATCATTGTGTTTTATGCAGAGATTTAATAGGACTGCTCAAATTCCAGAGAAGTCACTTCAACTCGTGAGGAAAGCACTGGATAAATAGTAATTCAATTATATAATAGTATGTAGTAGATATTAGGATATAGTAAGTTCTAAGTTTATGTTTCTAAGTTGTTTTATGCTTTTGTACATTATTATTAGTTTAACTTTGTACATTACATTGATTTATGCTTCAAAGTTAATTTATGATTACATGGGATTGATTTATGCTTCTAAGAAGTTGACTTATGATTACATTGAATGTATTTATGTTTTAATATAATTTTCATTCAAAATATACGCTTCTGGATTATTCTGGACTGTTCTGGCTGTAAAATTATATGCAGGTCTATTTCTGTAGTTGGGAATGTAGCACAAATAGATCTGATTTAAAAAAAAAACAGGGGAATATGCCTCGGTTGAGACCATAACCGAGGCAAAAAAACACCCTATGACATCGGTTAAGGTCACAACCGAAGCAGAAAAGCTAGCGAATAAAAAAAAAGCAAAAAAGGACTCTACTGCCTCAATTAGTGTCCCAATCGAGGCAGTATAGAGGGACATACGACCTCGGTTCAGAGGGTACCGAGGCATAAAGTTCTGCAAAAAAAAATTACAAAATTACAAAATCTACTGCTTCGATTAACTTTGAACTGAAGCAAAATCCTTTCCTTTTATGCCTCGGTTCTGAACCGACTTTTTGCCTCGTCTTGATATGCCTCAGTTCAGAAACCACTATCTATTGATAAAAATAACCATTGTCATTTTCCCTAACTGCACTAGTGAAAAAGAATACATGACCTTGATTTTTTCATAACCGAGACCTATAAATTCGTGAAAGTTACAAAAATATTATCATTTATGCTTTGTTTTCGTCAAAATCGAAACCTATTAAATGTATTATACTAGTATTTTCAACACAGTGTCAATTTAAATATCTTTTGGTATTTTCAAAAATTTAATTGATTAATATTTTATATATTTTCATCCATTTAATGTTATAATAAATGTAATATAATACTAAAATAAATAAAATATTTAATACCATTTAATATTTAGTTATACACGTAATATATTTTTTGAGAGTCAAACTGGTAACATTTATTTCAATTTAAGATATTATTTTATATTTAGTGTGTAAGGTGAAGTATAATATTTTAATACTATAATAAATGCAATATTTAATATCATTGACTATTTAGCTATACGCGTAATATATTTATTGAGAGTAATAACTAGACTAATAACGTTTATTTAAATACTATTTAAGTTAATAAATTTATTGATAGTAATAACTGTTTCGCTTTCCGAGTAATATATTTATTGAGAATAATAACTAAACTATTAAGTAATCGACAATCTTGAGAAAATGATCAATTCTTTTCTTGTTGTGTGTTTGGTGATAAGTGGTGTTAGTATACCAGTTCATGGTTCTCAAGATACACTCAAAGAAGATTTGGAACTTGAAAGACAACTAAAGCTAATCAATAAGCCTCCTGCCAAAACTATTCATGTATTTTAGAATACCTTTTATATATATATATATATATATATATATATATATATATATATATATATATATATATATATTCTTTTGTTGAATATATTCTCATTATATTCACTAACTTTCTTTTATACATATTGTATTTTAAATTTTAAAGACAAAGAATGGAGACATTCTTGATTGCATTGACATTTATAAACAACTAGCATTTGATCATCCTTTATTAAAGAATCACAAGATACAGGTATATATGTATTATTTTGAATATCATCATACTTTAGAACTTTCTTTTTGTTGTATTGCTTGCTATTTAAATATATATTTGTATTGTTTAATTGCAGAGAAAACCTAGTTTTCAAAAATCAAGTACGAAAAATTTAGCAGATAGATCTAGTTTTAGACTTGAAGAAGTTCAATGTCCCAAAGGATATATTCCTGTTCGGAGAACAACAAAAGAAGATCTTATTCGAGAAAAACAATTATTAAAAAATAATATCTTCGTTCAAGACATTCCTGGTGTGCATGTATGTAGTTTCTTTTTGAACTAAATTTCAAATTTTGATGATTTGTTTTTGTTAATTACACCATGTTTAATTCTTATTTTTGTACTTTTGCAGCTTGCAGAATTAGCTCTTTCATCAAAATATAGTCCATACTATAGTGTTAATGGACGAAACAGTATTTATAATCCACCTGTCACTAAGGGTCAAATGTCTCTTTCTCATGTGTGGGTTCAAAATGGACCCATAAAGACTAACAATAAAATCAGTCTTGGATGGCAAGTGAGTGTTAATTTATTATTATATCCTTTTTTCCAATATATATTATATGAAAAAATATTTAATTTATGTTTATTTGTGTGCAATCTCACATTTTGATATAGGTGAGTTCAGATTTGTATGGTGACAATAAAACTCATTTATACGCATCATGGACGGTATGAACCTCTACATGAACATGAAGTTCCAATTTTGTTTCACATTATTTTATTTTTTTAATTCTGGAAGCATTTATATTAAAAAAGAAGAAACATGAATGTTTCATTTATTCCAAATTTAATGTTATATTAAAAAATATACAGAGCGACAACTTTCACAACACAGGATGTTACAATCTTCGATGTCCAGGTTTTGTCCACACTAACAAGAGAACTTATCTTGGTGCACCTATGACAAATATATCTTCTTATGGTGGAACAACTTTTGATTTTGTCACTTATATTTACATGGTAATGATATTGGCATTAATATTTCATGTAATATTATATGATACATACAGGTGATGTAGTATTGTTGACAAAATGTTATGTATACATGGATATTCAGGACCCAAAAACCAAAAACTGGTGGATTCAAATAGATGGTACAGATCTTGGATATTATCCTGCAAAGTTATTCTCTAACTTGACTTCGGCAGATAAAGTAGGGTGGGGTGGAAGAACATTGACTCCTCACGGTTCTCTCAGCCCTCAAATGGGATCTGGACATTTTCCTGATAAAAACCTTTATGATGCATGTTATTTCAGAACTATGACTTTTGAAAATTCATCTAGAATAAGGTTTGGACCAGAAAGATATCAAACAGAAAAGTACATTGACAAACCTAAATGTTATGACCTTACGTACTACGGCAATGCTTATGAAGATGCTCCTGGACATTTGCTCTATATGCTGGAATTTGGAGGACCAGGTGGTAAGTGTGATGATAAATTAGTCCACTTTTAGTAATTGATGAACTTCCTAAATAAATATTGTTACTATCATTAGTATTAATAATTTCCTTTTCAACCATTCTCGTGTTTTGATCGATACTTTTAATATTTCGATACTGAAAAAATATTGTTAAGATCATAACATACAACATCCACATTGTAAGATAAGATATGACCAAATTAAATATAATGCAAAAAAGTATCAACTAATGTAATGCATATATGAATATGATCCATATAAATAGAGCTATGATAAACCCACACCAATAGTTGACAAAACATAAGTGCAAACTATAACTTTAACCTTTTTAAGATTATGAAATTTTAAAAAAATGCCTCAATTGTAACACCAATTCGGGTGTAACTGTTTATTCTTAACATCTATTTATTTTCACAAAATATAAATTTCAACACCACCTATAAGAAAATAATAAATCATAAGTACTAATAGATAACTAAAATTACACGTCTTTAAATAACATTGTTTTAGAATTACAATCCTTAGAAAAGTTTCTAAATTTTTTTCTTAGCACATCTCTCATTTTTTTTTTCTGCATGTCTAGTTTCATTTATAACATTATTTATTCCTATATAACAACCTAAATCATATAATCATCGCACAAACACAAACAAATAAAGATGAATTAATTAAATAAAACATAAGATGAAGACATTATCATATCATTCACCCATAATAATCAAACTATCCATTTCAGTCCATCAATCTTCTAAATAATTTCAAAATCCACTGTCACATCATTCAAGGGAAATCAGGTACACATTACCATACTAATATATGGAGTCACTTTCCACCACTCTTACAAGAGTTTCAAGGTATTGACTAAGTTAGATACCATTTTATAAACTAAAAAATTTTGATATCTAAAATAGTCTCCATTATTAGTAAAAAATTATAATTAAAATTTTCTCATTTAGAGTTTAAATTAGTGTCTAACATTAGTTATCAAAGTTTTAGTGACCGACTATTATGGACTCACTATTATGGATTCTAAACTAGTTTGTTATATATTAATTTAGACTCAAAACGATTATAATTTCTTATTAATAATTGACTATTTTAAATACCAACAAATTATAGTTTAGTGTCCAACATAGTCCATGTAATAATATAATTTGTTTTGTCTCTTGATTGTTATTTAATAATTTTTTAATGTAACTTAAAACCATTCTTCATTGAAAATTACGTCAATTTAAATACTTTTTGGTATTTTCAAATCTTTTATTCATTAATATTTCATATATTTTCATCCAACGCTATGAGATATTTAATACCACTTAATTAAATAACAACCAAATATTTTTATTGTAGATTTTATTCGTAGATATCTACAAATTTTTTTTGTCATCTCCAATTGTTAGAGATTAATTTAGATTTTAATTCACAAATTAATTATAATTTTTTTATTAATAATTGATTATTTTAAATATTAACAAATTTTAGTTTACTGTCCAACTTAGTCAATATAATACTTAATTAGCTTGGTTTAAATTTGATTGTAATTAGCTTGGTTTCATTGAAAAATTGTGTCAATTTAAATAACTTTCAGTATTTTCAAATTTTTAGTGATTAATATTTCATATATTTTATAGAAATTTAATGCTATAATAAATGTAAGACTTAATAGTATTGAATATTTAGCTATAAATGTAATATATTTATTGAGAGTAATAACTGAACTAGTAACGTTTAATTCAATTTAAGATACTACTTTATCTTTAGTGGGTTATGTAACGTATCAGTACGTAATTGACAATTGTAAGACCTTGGAAAATTAAACCGTAAGTCAGCTGTCAAATCTAATTAATGCACTGAAACTCTTCTCTGATTTCATTAAAAACCCACTTCCATAACTCTACAACTCACGCCAAGTGTCACCAGGAAAGAATTGAAGTCAGTAATGGGGGTGCAGGTGTCGACAGGAGAGACGCACGTTCGTTTGGATGTGGGTTGAACAAAACTGATTTTCTGAAAAACCCTCCCACTCTCCTGCACGCACCTTCTCACTCCCAAAACTCAGATTTCATTTTCTCCACCTTCTCTCTAGAAAGCTTCCATCTTCTCTCTACCGTAACTCATTTTCCTTTTCTCCGATCAAATTTCAGAGACCGTAGAAGAGATCCCGACGTTCTAAGCTTTCCATTAAACCGAACAAGTTCAAGTTTGAAGCTGGTAAGTTTCTTCCCTTAGTTGTTCGTTCTTAGGTTTCATGCAAAACCAAACCTGGTTGCATGCATTCACTTTGTCTGAATCAAATCTGGATTCTGTAAATTGTTTTAGTTCACAAGAGTTGAGTGACCTTGAGGGTAGAAGTTGTAGTGGACAAACCAAAAAACCTTGAGTTTAGGACGTTCACCACTAATCCAGGTAAGGGAAGCTTATTTAATTTAATTGATACTTGTATATTGTATGAACGTCCGTTATTGACTGAATGTATGAAGTATATGCTGATTGAGTATGTATGATGATGGTTGATATGTATGAATGTGAATATGGATAATTATTGTGGAGTATGAATTGTAATACGAATCCTATAAAGTATATGAATTGATAATTGATATGAAATTATAAGATATGAACTGTGTGATAAATGTTGAGTTAGAATAGATGAAAAATCTGAATATGACATTTCTTACCATGGTAATGCACGCTCGTTATCGAACGGTCTTATACCGTTCGGTTTCCTAGTAAACGGTTTAAAATGAAATTCTTTCATTCGGAAAGAACTCTGGTCGAGAACGAGCGTCCTCCAGTGAAATGCTATGTCTGAGCGTTCGACTCAGCCTAGCGGTATCCGAGTCTCTGAAATGAAATAATAATATTTATACTCTTATACTTTAAAATTAGTAACGCTTGGTCTTATACCTAGCGTTCGTCATAAGCAGTGCTCGGTCTTATACCTAGCGTTCGTACTAATGAGCTCTCGGTCGTATACCTAGCATTCGTCCTACGTATTGCTCGGTCTTATACCAAGCGCTCGTATTGTTGTATAACCAACCTTGATAAAATAGCGTTCGTTCAATTATAATAATATTTCCTTTCTTCACGTTCGGTCAGTCACTGGCAACAAATTTTTGTACGTGAATTACTCCAAAGATAGTTCTAAATATTCTTGACTCTTCTCTTTACATTGGATCCATTTTAAGGTCTCTATAATGAAATTATTTTAAGTATCAGTGTAAACTCAAACGAGTTAGTTCATTTAACTGACCCAAGTAGAAAGTAACGTCCGCTACAGATTTCTTAGTTCATTCATTCCGTTTTTCTTACCGTTCGTCCTCGTCCTTCAGAGGGTTGGACGTTCGTTATCTTATGTCTATGAAAGTAAAGATGAAAATGATAATAAAGTAAAAGATTATAAAGGGTGAACATGATATGGAATGATTATACGATTATGGATTTTGTACGAGCGTTCTAGGGAGGAACGACTCATATATATTGAATATTGGAATTGGTAAAGTATGACTGTGGGCATGCTAATGCTGGCAGTCCATCCTGATGTTCCGTGAGTACTCATCCTCATGTAGAGGGGGTAGGTCATGTGTGGGAACGGGAGGAGGTCATAGTCCTTAGGGGTACTTTGGATAGGGCTAACCTCGAGTGGCAACTGTTGAGTGTATCCCAGTTACTACATCACTCGGGTGCAAGGACGCCTGTAGCTACACAGATTCATACAGTCTGGACGGTCTGTCTAGTACTATATGTCGTATGATGTTATATATATTGAACTATGTGTTGATGTGTATTGTGAATGCTTATTTTATATCTTGATGTATGAATTAAATTGCATAAGCTTACCCTTCGTTTTCCTTGTGTTGTCTGTTGTCCTTGTACGTTCATCCTGTCGTTGCAATGATCATCCGTGTGGATGTGAGCAGAAGGCGAGGCTACTTTGGAGGACGTTATTGAAGAGGAGAACTTGGTCGACGTGGAAGTTAAAGCCGAGCCCTAGATCGCTCGTTAAACTTTTAGTTGTTAGTCGTCCGTTTTGATAGTTGAACATTCGGTTAATGCTTTGTAAAACCGTTCGTTCTTAACTCCTATTTCTGTAGTTTGGTAGTAGAATTCTGTACTTAAATCCTTTTGACTTTTGAACCTCAATTTTTTTAGTGTAAGACTGCATTGCTTAACTGTTTAATGTAATTAATTCTATTATATGGTGATTACTGTATTTTGGGATGTTACAACAATCTTCAAAAAATGATTAACCATTTCTTGTTGTGTGTTTGGTGATAAGTGGTGTTAGCATACCAGTTCATGGTTTTCAAAATACACTCAGAGAAAGAACACCAAAGCTAATCAATAAGTCCCCAATCAAATACACACCTGTAACTTGTGATTCTTATTATCAAATGCTAATTATTTATAAATATCAATGCAATTATGCAATAATTTATAAATATTCATTAATAATTTTCTTTTATGTCTTGTATTTTAAATTTTGAAGACAAAAATAGAGACATTGTTAATTACATTGATATTTATAAATAATTAGCATTTGATAATAAGAATCACAAGTTATATATATATATATATATATATATATATATATATATATATATTTGAATATATATATATATATATATATATTTGAATATATATATATATATATATTTGAATATCATCATATTTTAAGCTTTTTTTATTGCATTTGCTTGTGATTTAAATATATATTTATATTGTTTACACGTAGAGAAAACTTAGTTTTCAAAAACCAAGTCAGAAGAATTTAGCAAATAAACGTAGTGTTAGACTTGACAAAGTCCAATGTCCTAAAAGTTTTATTCTTATTTGGATGACAATAAAAGATGATCTCATTCGAAAAAAATAATTATTTCATTCAAGATATTTCAGATGTTCATGTAAGTTGTCTCCTTTTCAATTGCATTTCAAATTTTTATGATTTATTTTTGTTAATTACTCATGTTTGTACTTTTGCAACTTGCAGATAACACAATAGTAGATAAAATTCATATAGTAAAGGATGCTCACAAAATTAAACGTGAGAATCATGATGGAAAGAAACGAGAAACAAGATAAGTAGAAGAAAACCAGAAGCCAAACTAGAAGAAAAGTAAAAAGGGTGAAAAAAGAAGCATATACAATATGTGTAAAAAGATAATATAAAAGAGAGAAAAACAGAAAGAGAAAAGAAGTGGGTCGAACTTCTTTCTATAGCCCAAGTGCAGAGACTATCATCCTCCTTCAAGTTGGGAGTAGATATTAGTTATTCCCAGCTTGGAATGAAGATATTCAAACACAGTAGGATCAAGAGGTTTGGCGAAGAGGTCCACAACTTGTTCAATGGTTGAAATAGGGAGCAGCTGTAGGAGGCCATTGTTGATCTTGTCCGTTACAATGTGGCAGTCTATCTCTATATTTTTTGTGCGTTCATGGAAGACCTGATTTGGAGCAATCTGGATAGCTGATAACGGTTGAATTTACCATTATTTGATACTTAATTTTGATACTAAAAACACCCTTTTTTACTTAGAAACTAGCTTGGAATCATAGTTTTGATGAATAAGAGTGTTGAAGGTTAATTTAATGGTTTTGTGCTAGATCTCCTTGTTTTCAACAGAAATTGAGATGATTTGGAAGAAGAGTTGAAGTAGTAAGGAGTTGGAACTCAGGAAGAGATGAAAAATCATCAGAAAGGAGGATCGTAGTAGCGTTGAGCACCACTTTAGGGGCCCTAAATGCTAGAGTACACTATCTCACGCTTGGCTGCCCTTTTTCTAGAGCCCTCAGTGCAGGATGCCCCTGGCTCGCGCTTGGGCGCCCTTTTCAAGAGTGCTGAGCAGCATTTCCTCGAGTCGCACCACACCTGCTTGCCTTCTAAGCTGACCTTGAGCGTCAGTTCTAACCCGCACACCGCCTGGGCGTCCTAAGTGGGGCATTGAGCGTCAGTCTCGTGGACTTGGACCCATTTTCTGTTATTTCTATGCTCTATTTAAGGACTTGGACGTCCTAGGGTTCACATCTTTGGACAAAATAGGCACAAAAACACACTCTTTGATCCCTCGGAGCCGGATTTGGATGCGAAAGCTCCTATCTTCAATTTCTAGGGTTTTATCTTTCATTCTTTTTTCCATTATTCATCTAGTTTCACCATGTCAATGGTGAACTAAACTCTATTTTTTGTTGGGGAATGATGTAACCTTTGTAAACTCTCATGTATTGAATTGATTCTTGATTATATATGCTTCTTTCATTAATTGTTATGGTAATTCTTCTTCACGTATTGCTTGCTTTGATTAACTCATTCATTAGCACGATCTATGATTTGCATGAGTACCGGAAGATATCTTACAATTAATGTTCTGGAGAATTATTCCCAGAAGTAGTATTGCTCAGGAAGGGGGGTATGAGTTCTGGTTGTCTTAAGCTTCTGATCTTCAGAATTAATTATTAGGAATGCTAGGAATCGTATGAATTAATAGTTAAGGATAAGCTTTCTTCGCCGAGGAATCGAGTTTTAAGTATAGTAGATAGTGACATTGACATTAATGAAGAAGTAGAATTCGTATATACATGAGAGTAAACTAGGTGAAATCTAACCCCAACAACATATTCATCCCATAATATCAAATCCGTTCATCTTTGCACTTTTTTCCAATTGATCAAATTGCATGCATATTTACTTTTCAGTATTTGCATTCTAAACCCAAAATAGTTTGTTTTCAAGTCTTATTTAATCAAGAAGTCACGTAGTTGTTTAGGCCGTAAGTCTCTAGGGAAACGATACTTGGTCTTACGATGTTTATTACTTGATATGATTCGGTACACTTGCCAGAGTCTTAACAAGTTTTTGGTGCCGTTGTCGGGGACTCATGATTTAACTATTCTATTTGTGTGATTATTGATTTGCTTTGACTTGATTTTTTTTATTTTGCTCTAATATTGTTTTTTAGGGTTTTGTGTTCAGCACATGCAGGATGCACTTCGGACAAGAAGTTAACTATATGGGTACTCAGTTCCACCAAGGTAATTTCAGCCACGGGTGGTTACCTTATCCAAGCATGGGACAAAGTCAATTTGGGCAAGCTGCTAAACAATTGAATAGACCACCACAACAGCAACAATGACAGCAACAATCCTCTATTTCAGAAAGAATTGTAAAGGTAGATGACACACTTCAATAGTTGATGCAGATGTTTGTATCTCATCATAAAAACATTGAAGCGGCACTTAGAAGGATGGGGATGCAGATTAGTCATCTAGTTCAGAATGTGGAAGATTTTTGGGGGTAATATGAAAATTAACCGTAGAAAGGAATGCAAAGCCGTTGTTACTAAAAGTGGCAGACTTTTAGATGAGAGAAAAATAGAGAGAAAAGAAAAAGAGAGGTTGAGTGAAAAAGAGAAAGATGTAGAGGAAGAAAAAGAAAAAGAAGAGAGTGAGAGAAAAAAAAGGAAAGAGAAAGGGAAGAAAAGAAAAAAAAGAGAGGAAGAGAATGAGAGAAAAAAGAAAGAATTATATGAAAAACCTTTTCCTTACTCAAAGAATTATTCTAGGAAGGAGAAGGAAAAACAATTTGAGTGTTTCATGGAGATTTTCAAGAAATTGGAGATTAACATACCCTTTTCTGAAGGTTTGTAACAAATGCCTTCATATGCTAAATTTCTGAAGGAACTCCTCACTAAGAAAAGGAAATACATTGAAGAGAAAATCATTGAAGTACAAGGAAACTGCAATGCTATCATACAAAAGCTTTTACCTCCCAAGTTAAAAGATCCAAGAAGCTTCACCATTCCTTGCACTATAGGAAATATCTCTGTTGGAAGGGCATTAATTGATTTGGGAGCCAGTATCAATCTGATGTCGCTCTCTATGTTTAAGAAGATTGAAGGTTTGGAACTCAAGCCTACTCGGATGACTCTTCAACTAGCAAATAGATCTTTGAATTATCCTTATGGAGTAGTTGAAGACGTGCTTGTGAAGGTAGACAAGTTTCTATTTCCTGTGGACTTTGTTATCATTGAGATGGAGGAGGATGTAAATGTGCCTCTCATTCTTAGGAGACCGTTTATGAAGACTGCAAGAGTCTTAATTGATGTGGAGAATGGCAAGCTTAAAGTAAGAGTCCAAGATGAAGAAGTGAACTTTGATGTGTTTGAAGCTATGTCATATCCCAAGGATGATAAAGCATGTTTCCAGTTTGATACACTTGACGAAGTTTGTATGGTGCAAGAGAAGATGGTAAGTTGTTCTTTGCCTTTAGAGAAGATGCTCATTGATGCATGCGAAGATTTGAATGAAGAGGAAGAAGAGTTAATTGGTGAGTGCTTGAATGACCTGGAGGTGTTAAAAGAACTTCCATTGCATGAGGCAAATTTTGAGAAGATTAATGCTAAGGAAGACGTCAAGGAAAAGAAACTGGAGTTGAATGTATTACCATCACATTTAAAGTATGTTTTCTTAGAAGAAGGTGGGAAGAAACCGGTCATCATTAGTAATTCTTTATCTCTCATAGAAGAAGAAAAGTTGGTAGAAGTATTGAAAGCCAACAAAGGAGCTATTGGATGGTTAATTACATATCTCAAAGATATAAGCCCAACATATTGCATGCACAAAATATTTATGGAAGATGATTATAGACCTGTTGCTTAACCACAGAGAAGACTGAACCCTATGATGAAGGAGGAGGTGAGAAAAGAAGTTTTGAAGCTTCTGGAGGCTGGCATTATATATCCTATCTTTGACAGTGCATGGGTAAGTCCAGTACAGGTAGTGCCAAAGAAAGGTAGGATGACAATAATTTATAATGAGAAAAATGAGCTCATTCCTACTAGAAAAGTTACTGGGTGGAGGATGTGCATTGATTATAGGAAGCTGAATAAGGCCACAAGGAAGGATCATTTTCCTCTTCCTTTTACAGATTAGATGTTAGAAAGATTGGCAGGTCAGGTTTAAGAGATGCATCCAAACAAATCTTGTGCTTAATTGGGAAAAATGTCATTTTATGGTGACTGAAGGAATTGTTTTGGGTCATAAGAATGCTTCCAGGGGAATTGAAGTTGATAAAGCCAAAGTGGAGGTCATTGTGAAACTTCCACCACCAACGAATGTGAAAGGAATTAGAAGCTTTCTAGGCCATGCTGGGTTTTATCGAAGATTTATTAAAGATTTTTCAAAGATTCCCAAACCCTTTAAGCAATCTCCTTGTCAAAGATGTGCCTTTTGTAATGGATGATGAGTGCATGAAAGCGTTTGAGATTCTAAAGAAGAAGCTTATCTCTGCGCTAGTTATTGTAGCTCCAGA
Organism: Vigna angularis; assembly: GCF_016808095.1. Classification (NCBI taxonomy): domain Eukaryota; kingdom Viridiplantae; phylum Streptophyta; class Magnoliopsida; order Fabales; family Fabaceae; genus Vigna; species Vigna angularis. The sequence goes on along the minus strand of NC_068974.1, from coordinate 25,210,759 downwards.
TTGGAATCAAGACTTTGAGTTAATGTGTGATGCTAGTGATTATGCTATAGGTGTTGTACTTGGTCAGCGAAGGGAGAAGGTTTTTCACACCATCTATTATGCTAGCAAAGTCTTGAATGAAGCTCAGTTGAATTATTCCACCACACAAAAGGAATTTCTTGCTATAATATATGCCTTGGAAAAATTTTGACCTTATCTCATTGGGTCTAAGGTGATCATCTACACGGATCATGCAGCTATAAAGTATTTACTAACTAAACCCGACTCTAAACCGGGTTTGATTAGATGGGTACTTTTACTGCAAGAGTTTGATGTGGAAATCCGTGATAAGAAAGGGAGTGAGAACGCGATTGCTGATCATCTCTCCCGGTTAGTGAATGGTGAAGTCACAAGTAAAGGAAAAGAGGTTTGGGAGTCTTTTTCAGATGAAACACTTTTGTATATTCAACAAAGGTCATGGTTTGTTGATATGGCTAATTTTAAAGCTGCGGGAGTAATTCTAGAAGATTTTAATTGGCAACAGAAGAAAAAGTTTTTGCATGATGCAAAACAATTTATCTAGGATGATCCGCTTTTATTCAAGATTGAAGGAGATAATATGTTGAGACGATGTGTTACTAATGAAGAAGCAGAAGGAATTCTTTGGCATTGTCATGATTCACCTTATGGAGGGAATTTCAATGGAGAAAGAACAGCTGCAAAGATTCTCCAATCAGGATTTTATTGGCCTACTTTGTTTAAAGATACTCATAGTCATGCCAGAAATTGTGATAAATGTCAGAGAACTGGAAGCATCTCTAGAAGACATGAAATGCCATTACAAGGTATCTTGGAAGTTGAAGTCTTTGATTGCTGCGGGATAGATTTTATTGGCCCTTTTCCACCGTCTTTCAACAGTAAATATATATTGGTGGCGGTAGATTATGTGAGTAAATGGGTAGAAGTCATGGCGTGTCCCAAGAATGATGCTAGCACTGTAATTAAATTTTTTAAAAGACAATTTTTTTCCAGGTTTGGAACTCCCGAGATACTCTCTCCTTTTGAGTTAGTCTATGGAAAAGCATGTCATCTACTAGTGGAGATGGAACATTGAGCTTTGTGGGCTTTGAAGTTCTTAAATTTTGATCCATTTGACACTCATGATAGGAGAAGAAGGCAAATTCTTGAGCTTGAAGAGATGCGGTTGCATGCTTATGATTCCTCTAGGAATTACAGATAAATGGTAAAATTTTATCATGACAGGAAGTTGGTAAAGAAGGTTTTTCATCCAGGACAACGGGTGTTATTGTTCAACTCACGCTTAAAGCTTTTTCCTAGGAAGTTGAAATCTAAGTGGTCAGGTCCATTTATAGTTAAGAATGTTCATCCACATGGAGCAATTGAGTTGACAAATTTGTCTGCTGAAGATCCACAAAGAAGTTGGGTGGTAAATGGGCAACGTCTCAAGCATTATTTGGATGGTGAGGTTGAACGCATTTCTATAGTCATGGAGTTGGTTGATCTTTGAGCTTACTGGGTCAAGCTCGTGACGTTAAACAAGCGCTTACTAGGAAACAACCTAGCTTTTTAACCTTATTCCTTTTGTTTTTGAACTTATTTGCTTCTGTTATTAGTATAGGATTTGATGTACTTGGCTTAAAACTTTATCTGTGATGCAATTGATGATGCTATGATGTTTGTGATGAGTGTTGCTTTATGATGATGATTATATTGATTGATGTTGAGATGATGCATGATGCTGATATATAGGTGGTTGCTCACAATATTGTGAAACAGATGCATGATGAGTTGTGATTGTGTTACTGAGCATAATGTTTATCTAAATGTTGAAACTTGAATTAGCCTGTGTGAGGATTGAACTCCAGAGTTTTTTGTAAATGATTGCTATTACTTTGAAAGCATGAATGCTTTTGCCCATGTTTCTATGATTGAATCATTTACTTGCATGTATCATATGATCAAGGCCATCTATGATTGACTCATCCTTGTCAAGTATGTTAAAATGGTTTTCACAAGGTTTTCAAAAACTTGCACAAGTAATGAGTGAAAATGTTTTTACAATCTTTCTTTGTTTTTGGTGAAGGATTTATAACGAGATTCTAGAGGTAAAAAATGTTTCCAAGTAGCTCCCAGGAAGAAGAGGTGAGTCATAATTGGACAAGCTTAGAAACCAAGTTCTTCCTAGCCAGAGTTTACTTAGAGTTATCTTTTACCTTAGTTTCTTAGTAGAAATTCTTCAAAATAATTTCAAATGTTAATGAAATGCTCCTAAAAACCAAAAGAAGGTTTATCTAGATGCTATGCAATCCTATATAGCAATTTAAAGAAAGCAATAAAGATGCAAAATGTAAATGCTAGACGACCCTAAGTGAAAGATCAAGTGACAATTGGAGCCCCTTGACACACTTTCACACTAAGAAAACGAAATTACACTATTACAATGTTCAAATGTGATGTTGGAATTGCTTCAAGAGCATTTTCCCAAGTCACTTAGCCAAAAATCAAAAAGAAATTTAAACTACAAAGGTTCCGTGATATGAAGGTTCAAACAAGCTCAAATTAATGCCTAAAACAAGTGTATGCTTCAAGCTTTGGCTGCTGCAATGTGCCACTCAAAAACAGTGTGTGAGTTGAGCTTTTTCTGGTAAGAAATGTTGTTGGAACAACAAACTGCAGCTGCTGGACAGAGGAGAATTTGCTGTTGTAAAGTCCTCCTTCTTGATCCAATTTAAATCCCCTGACCACTTCCTAAAAGGCTACTATAGTAGGTGTAGGTTTCTGCCTCTAGATGCCTCAATCAGAAGTCACAACTGCTCCAAAATTCACCAAAAAACACACCAAACAATTTTAAAATTCTGCACCAGTTTTCAGCATATGATTTTTCTGAATTGAAAAACTTGAAAGCCAAAAAAAATGAGGAATTCAAATGGAACAAGGCTGGAATGAAAGCAAGCACACAAAAGGAACTTAACAAAAGCTCTAGAACAAATTAAGAAAGCAAGAAAAATCAAATTCGCAGATCAAAATCCATCCAGACCCAAACTGTTTGATATTTTGCAAAGGTGTTTGACAAAATGACCCAATGAAATTCAGATTTTGAGTTTTTGAGTTTTAGGGCCTCTAAACTGGATTGTATGGTTCTATAAGCTTTTTATCACTTGATTATTCTTCTTTTGATCATGAATTTTCATTTTCAAACATTGAACCAACTTTTACCAATCCAGAAATGAATTTGATTAAAGAAAATCTCAAACAGTGGCTGGAAAATGTTCCCTACACCAGAAAAAGTGAAGTGTTTGAAGTCTTTAAGGTGAAGTGAAGTGTGTGGATGAGGCCTCACAGCTCAGAAGGCCTTCCTACTATGGAAGGAAGCTAGAGGAAATGGTAGAGAAAGTGAAGAGAAAGAGTGACCCAAGAGCAATAGAGCTAGAAAACAATTTCTACAACATTTTACTACGCTCAAAAGTGAGAAAATACAAATGGGAGGCCCTCTTATTTATAGGTGAAGAAGGGCCTCAATTCTGAGCTAAATTCCCTCCAAAATTCAAAATAAAAAACGAGTTTGAAGGCCAAGTCAGCTGGGTCACGGGAAACATGTTGGGTCACATGGACAGTGCTGCCAAAACGTGCTTCAGGCTGCTCCGCTGGGGCTGGAGCCCCCCTGTCTGAGGGGACTGGAGCGCACGTGAGCCAGGAAGTCCATTTGGTGCATCTGAGCTGGAGCCCCCCCCTGCCTGAGAGCGCTGGAGCGGCCTTGGTGTTGATCCCTTGAAGTGCTTTTCCCAAATCTGATTGGTTGACCATGGCTCTTGCTTTTATTGTATTCTACAAAACAAAACAAACATATAGTATTAAAAGAGGAATCTTTCTAAGACATAGAGAAAGAAAATTAAGAAAGAGCCTTTAAAAGTTCTTCTTCAACTTCCCTTTCCTAGACTTAGCATGAGTTAGTACTCCTTTGGATGGGTTGCCTAATTAGGTTTCCATCAATAATATTTAAGAACTCTAAGTAGTTACTGAACACCTTAGTTGAACTGATTTAGGAGATAAAAAAAATGAAACAAAACTAAACATAGACCAAACACTTATTTACATGTATAATAAGAGAAAATCGATCGGTCATTAACTGAAATTCTCCCCAAAGGAAGAATCCAGTCAAGACCGAATCCTCAAAGAAACCGAACGGTCAATAATTACTTTCGGTGACAAACATAGAATTTCATAGAGAGCTGTAGAGTAGACTTAAGATCAAACCTTATATCAATCTAGTTCCTCAACATTTATATTCATACACTCATACAACAAAAATGCAGTAACCATTCAAAACAGGAATCATAATCAAATTATATAAGCTTCCCTTACCTCTTAAGCTTAGTCAAACTCACGGTTGTAGAATCAAGCTCACCACTACCCAAATCTTATGCACCTAGAGTTTCCCGATTTACAAAAATATACCAAACAAAATATCAGAATTACTATCAAGAATTCATAGAAGAAGTTGTTAAACTCATGAAACCAGAAACTTGGTTTGCATGTGACAGAAAACAACGGTGCTGAGAGAGGAATGAACTTACCAGCTCAAACCAGTAACTTGATCGGTGCAAAAGAAAGCTCTTGACACAAGGAAGTCTTAGACGTGGTCTGATTGCAGATTGGAAGAAGAAAAATATGAGAATTCTTAGAGAGAAGAATGAGATTTGTAGAGAGAAGGAGGAGGAAATGAACTCAGAAGGTTGAAGAATATGAGTGCATGCAGAAAAGTGACACGAATTTTGAAAAATTGGCTTATAAACTACTGTCAAAACCAATAGTTCATTCTGCAGCTCACACCTGTCTTCCACTGACTGATTTTCAGAAACCCTTGCATCTACACGTGTCTTCCACTAACATGAGGTTTTAAGGGTTCTGACATAACCTATTTAAGATTCTGATTTTTTTAAAAAGCAATGCCTCATGCACGTGGATTGATATAAAAATTTTCGAGATTTATTAGACTATTATTTCAAAATAAAAAAATAATACATTTACATATGTGCGTCAACAAAAAGTAATGACAATAATCTTATTTTAAAACCTCATAGTGTTGCATTGTTGTCCCAATAAGTTTACTTTTAAGGCATAATTAATTGTTCCTCTTATTTAGTTTGTTCGCCTAATTTTTTATTGTTAAATTATTGTGTTAAATCGATTTAATTTAGTTTTTTCGTTAAATTTGTATAAACGTTCTTAATATCGTCTTTGTAATGTTTAGTGTGAGTTCAAAGTGTTTTTTTATTACTTTTTTTAATTTTTTAATTTTGTTTTCAAATTTTTTTTTTTGAAGTTTTTACTTTGTGTCAAGGTTTATATAATGTTAAATGACAATGTCTACCATGTGTTGGTGCAGTATCACTTATCACTATTAGTACTATGTGAATGTTAGTGTTAAAGTTTGAACGTCTTGAATTGAATTCAGTTTATATTTATTTTTGACTCAATTGAGTTCAATTTTTTTTAAATCAATTAATATTGTTCATATCTAAAATATAATTGAATTCAATTTTACTTACAATTAAAAAAAATTATTTTAAACTTTTTTTTATGAAACATGTAAAGAAATATTATTTCTTTTATAAAATTGATTCATTTAAGTATAAAAATTAATTTAAAAGATGTGAAATATATTAATAATTAGTTTATATTTCATGTGAATAATAGTTTTTTTCGTTAAAGGAATTAAATTTATAAATAAACTAACAAAGAAAAATAATTTTTTTTAATTTTCTCAAATATAAAATATTTAAAAATACAATAAAAACATTACATTTACTTTTTTAATATTTTATTTTCAGTTTTATTTAAAGGCTGAGTTCGCTCTTGTAACCAATTATGAACTTGATTTTCAAATAAGATAAGATGGACATAAATTATTTTGGTCAAAGATTTTAAAAAATTATAAGTTTAAAATAGGTGTTTATTTAAATCTAAATTAAAAAAATGAAATTAATTTTAATATTTAGGTGATGATTTAATGTATAAATTTTAAAAATTTATTCTAACATAAATATACAATTTATAAATAGGCTTAAATATTAAATTGGTCCCATTTTGGACAAGGACAACATTGAGACTCAATTACACTTAAAACTAGCACTGCCACTTGGTTTTAACAATAGCACGTGATGTTGCCACGTAGCATTAAAAAAAGAAAAAAAAAGTTAAAAACAAAAACAAACCACTTAAAATCACGTAACACTCGACCCTACTTTTCAGCTTGTCATACACCTCATGTTTTTAATCAAACCCTTTTAATATAAGGAATACTACTTCTTTTGAAATAAAGCCCATAAAATACTTCATCCGCATCAGAAGACTATTTTCCCCTGCTTAAGAAACATCACCCTACCTAACTAATCCTCTAAGCTCTACTTCATCTAAGCCTTCCATATTAGAGGTTGGTCTTTCTTATGCACTTTAGGGTCTCTACCCTTCTTAATTACAAATCTTCCATAACTTTTAACCTTTTGACCTTAGGCATTGCTTAGGTGTAAAACCAAGTTGATTACTTCATTAGTGCAGAATTGGCTTTTAACGTCCCCCCATAGACGTCTGTCTACAAAAGCCCCAATGTATATAATTGACCGGTGGCATATTCGTAAATAAGTGAACCTCGAGACGTCCGTCCTTGGTCGAGCTGGACGTTTATAATATTATAGACGTCCATGGGAGGGGGCCGGACGTCTACTAGGCTCCCCATGTTAGCAGTTAAACGTCCGTCCTGGGGCGAGACGGACGTTTATAATATTATGAACGTCCGTGGGAGGGTGGCGGACGTTCACGAGGCTGAACACTGACCGTTCAACTCCCCATGTGTCAGCCAGTTGAACGTTCGTCCTGGGGCGAGACGGACGTTTATAATATTATGAACGTCTGTCTGGGGGGACGGACGTCTAGTAGGCTGAACATTGAACGTTCAACTCCCCATGTGTTAGCCACTTGAACGTCCGTCCTGGGGCGAGAAGGACGTTTATAAAATTATGAACGTCCGTCTAGGGGGGGGGGCGGACGTTCACTAGGCTGAACACTGAACGTTTCAACTCCCCATGTGTCAGCCACTTGAACGTCCGTCCTCGGGCGAGACCGACGTTTATAATGTTATGAACGTCCGTCCTGGGTCGAGACGGACGTTTATAATATTATGATCGTCCGTCCAGGGGTGAGACGGACGTTCACTAGGCTAAACACTGAACGTTTCAACTCCCCATGTGTCAGCCCCTTTAACGTCCGTCCTCGGAGGGCGCGGACGTTTATAATATTATAGACGTCCGTCTGGGGGGGGGGCGGTCGTTCACTAGGCTGAACACTGAACGTTTCAACTCCCCATGTGTCAGCCACTTGAACGTCCGTCCTCGGGCGAGACGGACAACGTCCGTCCTGGGTCGAGACGGACGTTTATAATATTATGAACGTCCGTCCAGGGGCGAGACGGACGTTCACTAGGCTGAACACTGAACGTTTCAACTCTCCATGTGTCAGCCCCTTGAACGTCCGTCCTGGGAAGGCGCGGACGTTTATAATATTATAGACGTCCATGGGAGGGGGGCGGACGTTCACTAGGTTGAACACTGAACGTTTCAACTTCTCATGTGTCAGCCCCTTGAACGTTCGTCCTGGGAGGGCGCGGACGTTTATAATATTATAGACGTTTGTGGGAGGGGGGCGGACGTTCACTAGGTTGAACACTGAACATTTCAACTTCCCATGTGTCAGCCCCTTGAACGTTCGTCCTAGGAGGGCGCGGACGTTTATAATATTATAGACGTCCGGGGGAGGGGGGCGGACGTTCACTAGGCTGAACACTCAACGGTTCAACTCCCAATGTCAGCCCCTTGAACGTCCGTCCTGGGAGGGCGCGGACGTTTATAATATTATAGACGTCCGGGGGAGGGGGGCGGACGTTCTCTAGGCTGAACACTGAACGGTTCAACTCCCAATGTCAGCCACTTGAACGTCCGTCCTGGGAGGGCGCGGACGTTTATAATATTATAGACGTCCGGGGGAGGGGGGCGGACGTTCACTAGGCTGAACACTGAACAATTCAACTCCTCATGTCAGCCACTTGAACGTCCGTCCTGGGAGGGCGCGGACGTCTATAACAGTATTAATATTGTAAACGCGAACTCGCGGGCAGTTACGCTCGTCTTCCCCCCGCGAACGCTGTCGGCTCCATTGATTTTCCAGGTGCGTTTTCTCTTTTTTGGACCGTTTAAATTAACTTTCAATCTGATTACATTGCTCTGTGATGAAATACCTTTGATTTGAACCGATTAAAAATCGTTTTCGGTACGTTTTTTTGCAGTCTCTTGCGTGTTCTTTGGCGGATTCTTTGACTGTTTTTGGGCTACGTTTTATGTCGCTCCCTCCTCGATTTCCCGCCCTTTGACTGTTTTTGGGCTACATTCTTAGGCCATTCTTAGGCCATTCAAGTAGACGTCAAGGGTCGAGGCGCCGGACACAATGGACGTTTATATAAACGTCCGACCTGACACAATGGACGTTTATATAAACGTCCGGCCTGACATATCGGACATTTATATAGACGTCCGGCCTGACACAACGGACGTTTATATAAACGTCCGGCCTGGCACAACGGACGTGTACATAGACGTCACCCGCATAGACGTCCGTTGGAGGTCGGACGTCAAAAGGCTCACAGAACGGACGTCTATAGCCCGTTCTGCACTAGTGCTTAAACTTACTACATAGGCGTGCACTAATATCTTCTCTTATAATAACTTCTAAACTCAACTACTCATGTGATTTAATTAATAGTTAAACAACATATACTCAATTAAAAAATATAAAACATTTTAATACTCAATTTAATACAAAATTTTAGTAAGAATTCAAGTGAACATACCAATATTTATCATGGTCTTAAAACTTAATGAAGGTTTTTAGTGAGAAAGAAAATTCTTCAATGTTAAGAACTTAGAAAATAGTGTCTTAGAGGTGATAACTTGTTTTAAATAATGTGACTAAATTATTTTAATTTAAAAGTTTAACGTATAAATTGAATTTCTATTAACGAATTTCATTATCTAAAACTACATTATCTCTCTAAAACTCTTTCTCTAATAACTCTCTACCTTACCTCTAAGCCTTCTAATGTATTTGTAAGAAAAAATATGGCTAGTTTCTCTTACCAATAGGGTAGGGGGTGAATTGGTGATCAATAAAAACAATTTCTTTTTCAATCTTTTCGCAAGCTAAGAATGATCTTTAATCTATCTTGAAATCCAAGCAATAAAGCGCATGCAATGAAAGTAAAAGAGATAAGGCAAAAAAAAAAAATACAAACATAGGGTTTATATTAGTTCGGCCTCAATGCCTACATCTAGTATCCTTTCAATCAACCTGAGATGGAAAGCCAATTACACTATAAAGATTTGAGTTTTTACAACAAGGCCTTATGAAGACCACCTCTCAAATGTAACCACCTCTGTAACTCACCAATCTAATATAGCCAACAACAAAACCCCTACAGCAAGAACAATCCTCTTCTGCAGTCATCCTTTGAGACACCTCTCAAAGTCCAAAGAACATCACGTTCTTCTTCCAGGCCGCACGCACAGGGAACAGCACAATCCAAGATTGCTAAAAACGAAATTTGATCAGTCAATAGTACACCTCAGTAGTGCAGTAGTTGATCAACAGTGAAAACCCAATTTTGTTCTTCAAGAAACCTTCAAGATTACCAAATTTTGCGTATCTTATTTCTTGGAGCGTCTCAGCACACATGTATCTCTTTTCTCAATTCACAAAATATCAAATATGAAAGTTTAGAGTGATCAAAAGTCTATAGAGCAGTGTGCAATGCATCAATTTATAGTTTTCTCATAACAAACACAATCTAATTGATTACTATAATAATGTAATCGGTTACATTAGTAATAGAGTTACACCTGAAAAACATTCAAACAGATTTAACATATTAAGCATATAATGTAATCGATTAGTTATTTCATATAAGTCAAAACATATGAAAATATGACCGTTAAGACAGTTAAAGCTTATCAACAAACAGTTTTCAAAGAATAACAAACTTAATTGATTACATAAAATGTGTAATCGATTAAGTACAACAATTAGGCATTTTGAAAACATTTTCACTTCAAAACACATCACTACACATTTTAAAAAAGATGTCTGCAAAGACACGAGTTTTAATCGATTTTACACTTAATGTAATCGGTTAAAACTTGTTTTTCTGCCACAGTTTAAAACATATGCTATTTGATGAGCTTATTTGATTACAACATCACTATAATCGATTATTTCATACAGAGTTGCTTTGTGCTTGTGGTTTTATCACACAAAAACATTCAGTATGCACACGGTAGATATAAACCCAATTTTGATCATAAAAGTATGTAGACCAAACAATATATCATCATATGTATCAATCATAAAGAAACATTTACATACCAAATTATGCATCAATCATAAATACACATTTTTGTTATTGTTATGAAAACATATATGTGTTGTTACAATCAATGCATTGTCATCATCAAAAACCAAACACATCAGGGATTGAGTTTAGCACTTATATTGCTCCCCCTATCAACAATCTCTCCCTTTTTTTATGATGCACAACCATGATGTATAAAACAACCATGATGTACAATGCACAACCAGAAATTGTTTTCAAACAGTTATATTCAGACACATAGTTCCAGATGTTTCATCTATCAATCCAGCATTCATAATGTCAACAATCTCTCCTGTTAATTCAATCATCATTAACAAACAATTTGATGCAAGAGACAATAAATCATGCAGAGATACATCAGAATGTATATGTATGAAATAAAATGATGTTCCCCCTATCAATAATCAACAGTTCAAATTGTTTCAATTTCTCCCCCTATCAATTTGTAGAACAATTGACAATAATAGATTTAATCAATCAAACTACAAATTACCGATACAGTTTTAAGCATATATCAGATGTAATCAAACATGTATCAGATATGATCAAGCATATATCAGAGTAAAACAGTTAGTGCTTGAATGCCAATGTATTTATGTTTGTGCAACATTTAAGAATACACATGTTGATTCAAAGCGGATTTAAAATAATAAGTATCAGAATGTATGACCACATGTATCATCAAAATGAGTGGTTGAAAGTAAATGATTTAACAGTAAGAAATGTTCAAACCACATTCACGAAGTTTAATCGATTTCAGTGCATTTGCAGTCGATTAAATTTTGCACAACAACTCATATCTCATTTCAAAACAATGCTAATACATGTAGACACTTTTTATATAGTCACAGACCTGCAAATAACATTTTTTTCAATCTTTGTTGAGTGTTAGTACAATTTAAGTGTAAATGTGAAAAAACATAATCATCAAATCAAGTATGATTATGCAAAAAGATAAGTATGGCGAAGAATGGCACAGTTTTCATACATACAACATGTATAATCAATCACAATCAATACATCAACCAATTTGATATAATTCAAACTTAGTTCATTTCATTCATTGATATAAACCAAAATGAGTACAAGTAGAATTCAAAATATAAATGGCTTAACAGCCAATTCTATAAAGAGAATTGGACATAAAAGATATTCAAAACAGTCATGACAAAAAATTACTAAGACTCTGAACTCCTATTCTGAGTTAGATAATTCTATACAATCTTCATTTGTTTTGATTTCTTCATCTTCAGTGAAATTCTCAGATGTTCTGCCCAAAGTATTAGTTCTTAATGCATAGTCCAATTTCATGTGTAGACCGGACAATGACTTTTGTAGCTTGGACAGTTTGTCATATTTTTTCTTGAATTGATCAACCACAAACTTTTCAAATTCTGATTAAGGCTTGAAGCAGTACTTGGACTTATCAACACCAATAGGCTCAACCTCTTCTACTTTAGGAATGTGTTCGTCTTTGAATGACCAACCTTTTTCATCTTTTATAAGACCCATATGATGTAAACCCAGTTTCTTGATCAAATTCTTCCTTGAGCAGCCCATGGTAACTTCTTTAGACACATCAACTCCATCATGCCTTAGAATTCTGCTGATGAAGACAACATATGGAAGATGGTATACTTGGTGTCTGGTGATATTGGTCATGTGATCACCCACTACAAATATCCAATTTGTCGGAACTTTGGCCCGTAAAGCATGTAATAGATACATATCCTCAATAGTGAGTTGTGCATGATTTCTACCCCTCCATAGCAAAATCCAGGGTATGATAAATGCACATAGTCGTTCATTCTTTTTCAGACCATCAACCCTTAAGAGAGTGAGGTCTCTTGGTTCTTCATGAAACCTCAAGTACTCTTTGTAGATGGCAATCTTGTTAATACCACTCATGCCTAAATGGGACTTAATCCCCTAAGGATGAAACCCTACAACTGTTTTCCAAACAGCTTCATCAATGCAGATATCCACACCTTTTACTCGAGTGAGAATGTGGTTGCCTTCAACCCTTAAGTTTGCATAAAAGACTTTGACCAAGTCAGGATAGTAGTCTCCTTCGACTTCAACAAATTTAGCCAGACCAGAATAAATCAGCCACTCTTGGAAGATAGATCCTTCATTTCGGAAAAATAGTATACTCAAAGATTTGGGCTTGATCACTTCTTTGAAACCACAAAAACATACAAAGTCACTTCGCTTCTCTTCAACATTAAGCCACCCAGTAGAATTAGCTTCTCTTTCAATCGATGCAGAACGTTTTCCCCGACATGAAGATGAAGAAGCCATCATAGAATTAGGATTCACAGATATACTCTTACTCAGATAGGGTGATGACAAACCCTTTAGGGACTTCCCATCCAAAGAAGTATCAACTAAAACTAAGACTAAAGAAAGGGAAGTAGAGTAAAGATTGCTAAAGTTATTTCCTTATCTAAGTCTTAGATAGATTCTCTTTAACTAATTCATTTACATTGTTTTGTAGGACATTAATAAGGTTGGAAGGTTCCTAGGAAAGTTGCCAATCAAAGAGGAAACAAAGGAAGCAAGTAGGAATGTATGTTGCAACCAGCCATGAAGCATGTTTTCCACACTTTCCATGTGCAACACATTCAGTCATGGCTTTTCTTTACTTTGAAGCCCACTTTACTTGTTTTTCACGTGGTACACAAGCCACACCGTGACCCATCTTCATTTGTAGCACATTCTCCATGCTTCCCACGTGAAAAATGCAACTCACGTCATTAGTTTTCAACACATGTAATTAGCATAATTCAGTAGCTTTCCTTGCACACTTCCAAGCTCATCTCCTATAAAAGAGAGCTTCATCATTTGTAAACTCAACTTGAATTGATATAGTGAAATGTTGTTGGATTGTTTCCAGCCACTACTTCTTCAAGTTCTCTGTCCTGTGCCACTTTAGCACACTCATTCTCTAGCTTCCTTCCCTCTTGGAAGGCTTTCTGAGCTAGAACCTCTGCCTACACACTCCAAAACCGCACCAGACAATTCATCAAACACCTTCCGTGCACCTCCAACTGCATCTGCGTTTTCCAATTCCGCTGCCACCTCTGGTCTGAGAAGCTGCTCATTCTTGAAGAGTGAAGCTGCTTCCATCATAGGGTTTAAAGACTAAGCAATGAGACAATGTGCCTCATGAAAATGTGAAACAATTTTTGTAAAAGACCTAATTGATTAGGCTTAGGCTCATTTGATTTTTTTTTTAAAAAAAGAAGAAGCCCAATATAACACTTTAATCAATTTAATTAGTTTTGAAATCGATTAAGCTTAAACACAATTTCAGGCTTTTAAAAGCAGAAAAATATTGGAACTAGTTTAATCGATTACATTACCAATTCAATCAGTTAAAAGTCGTGAAAACACTTTTTAACCAATATTACAATGTAGACAAGCAAAGATCATATGCATACATCAATACACAATCACAAATTAAAAATTATGCATGAATTTTAGATATTACAACAACTGTTACCAAAGATGATACTCAAGTGATTTTGATATATCCTTTGTAAGCCATCCTTGAGTGTTACCAATGAGGAGCATTGGTGTCTTGAAGATATTATGGTTTTGATGATGCTACAAGATGAAGAACATGAAGACTTTTGTTGTATTTATTTAAATGCATTTTGTAGAATTAATTGTATAGGAATTACTTTGTTGATGTAAGAACAATTAGACGTTTTCCTGTTTAGAGAGTTTTTGCACAAATAACCGATTATTTGGTATCATAATCGATTATCACGAGCCTATTTGGAAAAGAGTTACTCGCGCAAATAATTGATTACTTATCAGGATAATCGATTATCATTGTTTGATTTAATTTTGTCCAGGTCACGCAAATAATCGATTATTTCTAAGGTTAATCGATTATCACTTTTTGAAAACCCCATAACGGACACAAATAATTAATTATCACTTATGGTAATCAATTATCACTAACAGTTGGGAGATGTCTTTTTAGTTTCTTACCATGCACGAACCTAGGTTTATAAATAGAGGACTTCATAGCTCTTACAAAGTAACTTTTCATTTGAGAGTATTAGAGCTTTGTGCCTAAGGGAAACTCTCTATGAGTGAAAAGGGATCTATGCCATTTGAGAATACAATTTGTCTGATGAAGTTGTCAACTGATAGTGTTTACTCTTGTCAAGTCTTGTGAAAAGGAGAAGCTCGCGCTTTGTGTGTCAAAGGTCAGAGCGATTCTCTTCAAGTTGTTAGAGTTGTCTCTTCCAGTTTGTTTGTTGAAGGAAGGTTCTTCCGCTCGTTTGTCAAACAAAAAGTTTTTGTTGTTCTTAATTTCTATTCATCTTATTGTAATTGTTAAACTGATTTTAGTGAAACAGTTAATCGCTCTTTATAGTGATTAACAACTAGACGTAGAATCTGTTCATTTGAACCGGGATAAAAATCATTTGTGTGATTTTTCTCTTCCCTACCCTTTAAACTTTTAGCACATCAATTGTTCGATAAAAGTTTTACAAGAAAATTAAAGGAACCATTTTATTGACCAAACATGTTTTTCCGCTCTTAATAATCAAATTCCTTTTAACTCTGCTGCGCAAAATCGGAACCGATTGTTCCAACAATTGGTATCAGAGCTTGCTTTGATAGTTTTTCAAATTTTCGAAAATGGGCAGTCATAACCAAGTTTTTGCAGAAAGTGCTTCTATTGATAGACCTCCTTTGTTTATGGGGGAAAATTATGCTTTTTGGAAAATAAGAATGCAAATTGTTTTGGAGTCTATTGACAAGGGCATTTGGGAAGCTGTTTTAAATGGACCAATTGTTCCCATTATTACTATAAATGATATGCAAGTAGAAAAATTAGTTTTACAATGGACTATGGATGAAAACAAAATGGCACAATATGATGTTAAGGCTAGAAATATAATTTTATCTGCACTAACCCTTGATGATTTTTTCAAAGTTTCTGTTTATGAAAGTGCTCAGGAAATGTGGGAATTTTTAAGAGTCACTCATGATGAAGTCACAAATGTGGATAAGTTGACATTGTTTGATTCAAGCTCTACATCAAACTCCTCAAGCTCAAACGACTCAAATGAGCAAGAAAATCTATGCTTAATGGCTAACGATGAATCATTCGGAAGCCAACACTTGAAGAAAAAGAAGGACAATCAACGCTTCTCATTAAGCTTCAAATGTTATAGATGTGGCGAAAGAGGCCATATAAAAGCCGATTGTTCAAACAACAAGAGAAATGAAGAAAGAAAGGAAAAGAAAAGTCACAAAAAGAAGAAGGTCTACATTGCTTGGAATGATAATGACTCAAGTAGCTCAAGTGATTCTGTTGAAGAAGTAAACTTGTGTTTGACAGCTAATATTGATGACACTACAAGCCAAGTAAGTTGATCTAGCCTTGACACTAGTGAATTTGATGTACAAAAGGCTTTTCTTGAATTACTTGATGAATTTGAGAAATTGAATGATGCTCATAAAAATTTGAAATTTGAGTTTAAGGATTTGAAAATTAAATATGACAAGGCATTAGATGAGGAAGTTATTTTAAGAAATAAAATCTGTAATTTATAAATGAAAGAGTCTTCAATTGTTGAGCATCCTGTTGAATGTCTTTCATGTAAGAGTCACATTCTTAATATTGACATTCTAGAAAATCTTCTTGAAGTGGCAACCACAAATAATAATGTTGAAATAGGAATATTTGTTAAAAAGGTTTATAAAAACAAAAGTGTGCATAAAAAGAACAATCAATTTAAAAGAACCCAAAGGATTTGGGTTGAAAAAGGAACAACTTATTTTAGGAACACATGTGTTGTCACATGTTTTTACTGTATGAAAAAAGGGCCCACTTCTAACAAATGTAGAATCAAACATTTTGATGTTTCAAATGGAAAATATAATTGGATTTCTATTATAAAGTAATTTGCCTCTAACCTCAAAGGACCCAAATGAGATTATGGGGACCAAAACTCTACTTTTTTGTTTTGCAAATTGAATTCTCAAAAGAAAAAGAAAGCTCTATGGTATCCTGGTAATTTTTAAGAGCTTTGAAAATAATTTATGAATGTTAGATGTGTCTTAGGTTGAAAATTTGGCCTAAATTTGCGTTTCTCAGGAATTAACGTAAATAATCGACTACCCAGGGTAATAATCGATTATCTCGGTCTCAAAATATGAATTTTGAAAATTGGGCTTGTAAATAATCGATTATTTAAAGTGATAATCGGTTATCTTAAGTTAAATCATAAAAAAACAACTTTTTTTTAATTTTGTTTGGGAATCTGTTTTTGATTTTAAGGGGAATATTACTTTTAGGGGAGTAATTTTTCATGAATTAAAAGGATCTAAATTCTTTTCTATTTAACTAATTTTGGGAGAGCATAAAGATTAGGTGATTTTTTATTATGATAAAAAAGGAAGAAATTTTTGATTGACATCTTATGTGATAACTGGTACCTATTTGAAGGGGAGATATATGAGTTTGTTTGATAACTTATTATTTATCTATGCTCTAGAACAATTAATTTTTTCTTCTTATAATATTTAAATTGCATCTGGTACTCAACAATTTTATAATATTTGAATTGCATTCTTTCGTTGAGGGGGAGATTTTAAATTCAATCAACTGGGTTGCCTCCCAGGTAGCGCTTGTTTAACGTCACGAGCTTGACCCAAAATCCTCCAGCACCCTTCAGTAGATGCAAATCTTTCTTACCAACACCCATAAGTAGGTGTATACAAACATAGTATCCTTTAGTAGATACTCTTCCACTTAACATCCATCAGTAGATGTAAACCCTGTAACAAACTTATAACCAAAAAAAAATACAGACAGTTCAAAATTACATCACCAAACCAAAAATTAAAAGTTCTTAAATCACTGGGTTGCCTCTCAACAAGCGCTCTTTTAACGTCACTAGCTTGACCAAATAAAGTTCAAGTTCCATCTTCTTTTTTTCTTCTTTCTACTGAACTTCTTCAGAAATTTGATCAAACCAGGAACCTGTTGCAATGTCTCAATCATAGGAACTATAATCTCCAATTTCTTTAAGATTTCCATGAAGCGCTCAAATTCCTTTTCCTTCCTATGATACTTCTTTAGATGAGGAAGAGGTTTTTGATATGATTCTTTCTTTTTTTTCTCTCGTCCTCTTTTTCTTACTTTTCTTCTCCCTCAATTTACTCTTTTTCTTTTCTCTTATTTTTTTCTTCCCTTCTCTTTTTCCACTCAACTTCTTTATTTTCACACACTTTCTCTGTTTTTCTTGTCTCTCAACCACTTCTTTTTCTTTCTCTTCATCTTTATCTTTCTCACTCAACCTTTCGGTTTCTTTTTCCTCTATCTTTTCCTCATCTCCCTCTATCTCTTCCTCATAAAAAATCTTGTCACTTTCATTGACAATGGCTTGACTTTCCTTCCTAGGGTTAACTTCAGTATTAACCTCAACATCTTTCAATCTCTCAATTATGTAACCAAAATGCATCTCCATCTTTTTACATGATTCTTCAATGCTTTTCTGAGTGGAGATGGACTCTTGCATAAATTGTTGAAAGAAGTCATCCAGCTTTGATAGAGAGCTTTGTTGCTGCCATTGTTGTTGTGGTTGGTTCTCAAATTGTCCGGCAGCTTGCCAAAATTGACTTTGATCCATGCTTGAGTGAGGTTCCCACCAGTGGTTGAGATTACCTTGGAAGAATTGAGTGCCCATATAGTTAAATTCTTGTCCGAATTGCATCCTGCAAGCATTAGGCACAAAACCCTAGAAAACATTTGTTAGCACAAAAGGATAAAAATGATGAAAAGATAAAAAATGAAAATATGAAAAGATGAAAAGATAGAAAGATAGAAATCAAGAAGATAGAAAGATAGAAAAGATAAACTAAAAAGATAACAAAATATATCAAAATAAAAGATAAAAGTAAACAAAAAGATAAAAAGATAAATAAAAAGATTAAAAGATAAAAATCAAGTCAAAGTTAATCAATAATAACACAAATAGACTAGTTAAACCACGAGTCCACGACAGCGGTGCCAAAAACATGATGAACAAATCTTTAATCCCCAAAAACGGAGTCAAAAACTTGTTAAACCCTCGGCAAGTGTAACCGAATTGTATCAAGTAATAAACCTGGTAAGACCAAGTATCGTTCTCCCAAAGGATTGACGACCTAGATAGGTTTGTGGTTTGTTGATTACCTAAGACTTGTAAAACCGATTGATTAAGATTTAGATGCAAATACTCAAAAGTAAATATGTATGCATGGATTGATCAATGGTAAGAAGAAACAAAACACGTGAATTGAAATATATGGATGATTATGTTGTTGGGGTTTATCAGTTTCATCCTTATCTACTCTCATGTATTCAGGAATTCATCTTTCTTCATTAATTGTTAATGACACTTTCTAAATTACCTTAAACCCGATACATAATCACTAGTTTATAATGTCTTGTCTCCCCAGCAATTAATCATGCATTATAGTGAACAGAAGCTTAAAGGCAACCAACCATCATACTCCTATGTCTAGGTTTATACTACTATTAGGAGATATTCCCCAGATCTAGATTTCCCCGTATGTGTCCATATCGACAAAATCAATGATCATGACATCGAATGAGTTAAACAATGCATGCTTTGAGCAAAGAGGAAAAACCCTAACAATTAACGAAAGAAAGCATGCATCCTAAAGAAGATTTTGTAGAACAAATTCCATACATGAGAGTTTCAAAAGGACTACATTGATTCCCCCAACAATAATAAAAGTTTAGTTCACCATATTCATGGTGAAACTAGATGAAATACAATGAAAGAGTGAAAAGATAGAACCCTAGAAAGTGAGAAAGGAGCCTTAGCATCCAAAATACTCCTCCAAGGGGTGAAAGAGTATGTTTCTGCTTCGTCCCAGCCAAAGATATTAACCCTAGGTCGACCATGACCTTATATAATATTCTAAAAGTTACAGAAAAGTGGCCCAAGGCCCATAAGAATGGCGCTCAGCGGTATTTACCGCTTAGCGGTAAGTGCGGGTGTTCAATTTAACTCTTCTGATTGACTTTTCTGATTTCTGGTTGACTTTTCTGCATTCTAACCATTCGGTACTTTAACTCTTCTTTCAAATCATTCCAATAACCTACAAAATCAAAGGAATCTAGCATAAAACCATTAAATTCACCTTCAACTCTCTTATTCACAAAACTAAAGTAAAAACATCAGTTAAAGCAAGTTTCTAAGTCAAAAAGGGTTGATTGATTATCGAAATTAAGTATAAAAATAACGGTTTTTCAACCGTTATCATTACCTTTGGTTGCTTGCTTTTGTTAAGACTCTTCAAGATCTTTATGTTGATTTCTTCTTTCTCAAATACCTTGCCAAGTGCAATCAGATGGTTTGCTATGTGGGTAAACCTTTTCTGCACATCATAGATATTCTCTCTAGCCTTCATCGTGAACATTTTGTATTCCTGGATTAAAGAATTTTTTCTAGCTCTTTTTACCTCACAGTCCATTCATGAGTCACTTCTAGGACTTCCCACATTTCCTTTATGCTTTTGCATGTTGATACCCTAAAAAACTCATCAATGGTAAGTGCAGAAGAAATAACATTTCTAGCTTTTATATCATACTGAGCCCTTCTATTTTCCTCTTGATTCTAGTCAGAAAAGTTTTTCAAAACATGTTTTCCATAACCTAATTTTGTAGGCTCAAAAGGACCATTAATCACAACATCCCATATGCCCTTATCTACAGATTCAAGAAAGATTCTCGTTCTAATTTTCCAGAAAGGATAATTTTCTCCCACAAACAAAGGAGGTCTGCTTGTAGAAGCACCTTCACCGAAGGTCTGAGAAATGAAGGCCATCAGGATCAATTAATCGATTTCATAGAAAATGTAATCGATTATTTTTTGAGTAATTTTCGAAAACTAGTTGTGGTGCTAATTGTAAGAAAAGATATGGCTAGTTTCTGTTACCAAGAGGGGGAAGGGGTGAATTGATGATCAATAAAAATAATTTCTTTTTCAATATTTTCGCAAACTAAGAATGATCTTTAATATATCTTGAAATCCAAGCATTAAAGCGCATGCAATGAAAGTAAAAGGATAAGAAAAGAAATACAAACCCAGGGTTTATACTGGTTCGGCCTCAATGCCTACATCTAGTGTCCTTTCAATCAACCTGAGATTGAAAGCCAATTGCACTATAGAGATCTGAGTTTTTACAACAAGGCCTTACAGAGACCACCTCTCAAATGTAACCACCTCTCTAACTCACTAATCTAATATAGCCAACAATAAAACCCCTGCAGCAAGAACACTCCTCTTTTGCAATCACCCTTTGAGACATCTCTCAAAGTCCAACGAACACCATGTTCTTCTTCCTAGTTGTACACACAGGGAACAACGCAATTTAAGATTGCTAAAAACGAAATCTGATCAGTCAAGAGTACACCTCAGTAGTGCAGTAGTTGATTAGTAGTGAAAACCCAATTATGTATCAATCACAAATACACATTTTTGTTGTTGTTATGAAAACATATATGTGTTGATACAATCAATGCGTTGTCATCATCAAAAACCAAACACATTAGGGATTGGGTTTAGCACTTATATTCCCCTATCAACACTATTTTTCATATATTTGAAGATCATAGACTGCTTAGGTGATTCTTGAGGTGAGATTTTCTACTTCACTCAATCAGTTTCTATAAAAGAGTAACTTGATTTCTACTTTTTTTTCCTTATATGTGTGTTCTTCGGTGCATGTGAGCTGTTCTAGCTCGCATGTACCATCTGAGTCCAGTATAAGACTCTCTGCTGATTAATGGCCTTGATAGTGTACCATGTTCATACTTCCGTGGTTTGTAGGAGCATATAGAGTTCCTTGAGCTTATGGAGTTGTTTTAAGATCCTTAAGGTTGTTTGATCCTCTAACAAGTAAGGGAAGCTAACTACCTTATTTTAAAGTTTGTTAATGTTTTGAAAATCTGAGTTACATGTTTGTTTTGTATGGAATTATTTGATTAACTGATGTTGATGTTTTATATTGGTTCACCTATTAAGGCTACATCCAATTCTCTTCTAAGTTAACTTAAAGGATTCCATTAGATATTCAATGAAGTACAATCGAATTTAACTCACTCCTGATTGTGTAGTATTATTTACCACTCTTGGTATCCCTAAATGCACTTAATCCCATTAAGACTCGTTTAGTTTAGTTTTCCTCATTTCTGGTCGTGTAATATTCTTCAAATAAACATTATCTAAAATGATTCTGATAAATTATCTGAATGCCAACAACAGTGGAGGTTTTGATTTCTTTTTAAAGAGGTTAGTTACCATAATAGATTATAATACCTTTTTTCCCATTTCCCTCGCTTCTTTTTCAAGCATTCCCTCCCAAACTTTTACTTTTTTTTACCAAAATTTTAGGTTCTTCTTTTTTAGAATTAGAACACAACAAACCCAAAAGAATGAAACCCTCCATGCCTCAGCTTCTTCCTTGACCTTTCACTGCCTCAGTTTGCTCTTCACCCTTGATAGACTGCAGCAATACGGTGGAGACACTTGTTACCATGGAGGATTGGCCATCGTGGGCCACGAAATGGGGGCTGAAGAAGCAGCACAGCATGGACTACTAGATGATGGGGTTGCTTCTCCACGACATCGAGGGTAGAGAAGTGGTTTGGGTTTCGGATCCGAAACTCGCCAATGCCTTCTTCGTCCCGTTCTTCTCTTTGCTCAATTTCAACACGCACGACTACAACACAAAGGATTCCACCACGGAAACGGATCGCCAATTGCAGGTGCTTCGCCATTTTTCTTTTCTTGGTACTTGATTTTTGCATCACTGGAATGCAATGCGACGCTAGTTAATTTAATTTTTGCATAATGCGATTAATATGTGATTAATTTCCTTTTTCTATGTAGTTTTTGTAATATTTACCAATAGGAGTTTGAAGCAAACAATAGGGAATCTCACTCTGAGAAACAAAACGACATCACAGGGTATTTTTGCCGCTTCTGCATCACCAAGATAAATTTGACATTTTTACAGTTGGAAATTACCTTTGTTTAGTTCCGTCTAGGCAATTTAATCTATCATTTCTATCAGTTATTTTAGTAATTTTTGAGGAGATTTCAGACTTATAGCTCCTTTTCCCTATAATATTTGTTCTTGTAGATACGAAATACTGGGAGTATTTCTGTTGATTCAACCTTGTATAATAGCTGCTGAAGGTCTCCGCCGAAGAAATTTTACGTCAATTGCTGGTTCAGTTCCTCAAGCATCCTTTGCATCCCAAGATAGATTATTGATGATTATTTATTCAATTATTTTAAAAAAAAATCACTTTTGTAACAATGTAACACACATAGGCCATTATGCATTGCACAATTTTTATTTTTGTGCCCTTTTAGTTAGTGTTTTTTGTTTCATAACATGATCACTTGTCATGTACTTTAGGACATGGTTTACCTGTTTTAAATGAAGAGGGTAATCTGACAACTCCAGATATTGACAAAGGAAGTTGGGTCTCTGATTCTTCATCTTCTGAGGTTAAATTCTCTCATTAGATTATTTTGTCCTCCCCACCACTTTTAATTGCAATATATTACTTGGAAATGTAACGGGATGGAATAGATTTGTTTGACTTACGTAAGCTCTGTTTGGAGAAACTTTTCCATAACTATTTCCAGAGGAGAAAAATAAGAAGACAAAATAAAAATTAGTTTTTTAAAAGCTAAACTTAGATTATGCATAAAGTAAATTATCGAAGCTATTTCATAGTAGCTTCTCCAAAATTTGATTTTTAATTTACGTACAAGTTAATTTTAGCTTAAGTCGGTTTCATTTGATTTTTCTTTCGTAGAAGTGTTTAAGGAGAACTTTCCTCCAAACAGGCTCGTATTTGTGTTTGAAATGCTAATGTTTAACCATAGAATCAGAAGCATAAAGGAAATTGCTTCTTTAGCGAGTGGTGACAAGTATTAAATGAAAAATTATATTTCTTTCGCCTGAGATTTGAGCACGTAAAATTCAGTTAACACTTTTTTTCTTTATGTAACTGGAAGAATTCAATGGAAGTACTCCTTTATTAGTGCCCTTGTGATACTACTTAGCTAAAGCATATAAAAGTGGAAGTAGCAAAAATAAAGTGTATACTTTGATTATATAGATATCTTTCAACTAGTTTTGTTCCTTGATGAATTAGAGTTTGTATAATCGTTTTTGTGATTACTACGTTTTGGTTTCCGTCTACTTGTATAGGTCACAATATCAATGCTTTTCTTATGATTCGAATTGTTCTCACTTTTGGCGATGTACTTTGAAAATGTTGTTGATTTCACATTGCATATTTAAATGAAGAGCCTCCATAGAATAGGTAGTTCCATCATGCCATCTCGAGTATCAAGTGTTTGATAAATCCTTTTTCTATTTGCAGCATCATGCAGTTAGTAGGGTTAGCAAGTGCACACTTTACCTGAGTAATCGTCGATACCCAACAGCTACTTCTTGTGGCCATTTATCTTAACAAATTCAATGAAAGATGTGGAGCATATGTTGTTGTCAAGCAAGAGATGATGCATCCTAGTGCCAACATCAAAGACAGGTAAATTCCTTTCTATATATTTATCTTCTTGTTTTTTGCATATTGTCATAAGTTTTTGTATGAAGAATCTCAGGTTTGCAGGTTCAGAAATAGATGATGAATCCATTCTTCATCTTGTTTATCATGCTTACAATCTCACAAAACTTCATATGTATATCATCAACCAAAGATTATAGAAGCAATGGAAGCAGGGGAGTCTACGAACAATGACTTGTTGGACATATATTGTTGAATTTTAAAATAGTGGTGGAGGAATGTGTTTTAGGAAAGTAGTTGATGAAGTGAAGCTCTTTTACTTTGCAGGATAGGAAGAAAATGCAGAGTTATTGGTCTCATGTTAAACTTTTATCTATGTTAAGGATTTTGTTTAGGTCATCAACATTAGTTTATATGTTTTTGATTGGTTTAGTAGTTTTCGAACATGTTAGATTTTTTTGGTCAATTGTGCAATGCTATTTAAACATTATGTATTTTTTATATATTTACATTGTAATTTTCAATGTATGTTATTTTAAATCATCAATAAAATTAATTTTGAATTACTTTTGTGTATTTTATAATTTATATATTTTATAAATTTTTATTATTATTTCAGCTTGTTGAATTGAATAGCATATATTAAACTCAAAAAATAATGTAAAAAATACAGGTATTTTTTGTAATCAAATAGTTGAAAAAAAACTCTCACAAAATAATAGCCAGCAATAAAGGAGGTTTTTACCCTCCACAAAAAAACCTCCACAAATTGAATGTGATACTAGGGGTCGCGAAAAACCCCCGCAAATAGGTTGTGGCGACTCAAACTGTAGGAGTTTGAAAAACCCCTGAAAACTATTTTGCAAAGGGTAAAAACCCCCATAAATCGAAAAAAAAACTCCACGAAATAACGCTTTTTTTTGTAGTGATAGTCAACTTCCTACCAAGATTTCCTTGAGTTTCACCCACTTCTAGTTGTATAGTATTGTTAAACTGGACTCAGTACAATTAAGTTTAAACTAAGTTTCCCACAAAATCAGAACAAACTAAGTTTCCTCACTAAAGTAGTATAGGGACAACCTAGGTATCAATCCTTGGACTCAGTACAATTAAGTTTAAAGTGTTTGGTTAATTATTGTATTTATTTATTACTATTAACTACTAATGCAAAGTGGGAAAATTAAAAATGAAATTTAAAAAGAAAAGAATAAAGCAATTGAAATATGTTTAAAAAGAATAGAAGAAAATAAAATGTAATTGAAACCTAAACTAAAGTATGGAAACGATAAAATATAACTAAGCATACAGTAACTAAAACCAATCTATACATGCTACAATTTAATGAAGCAAGAAAACTAAAGTAAAATTGAATAAGAAAACTAAAGATGCATAAAAGAAGTGGTATATACATGTATCAGAACCAAAAGAGTGGACAATTCAACATCTAATCTATTGAACCTAATCTTTATTCACAAGAAAACCAAAATCAGAGAATCAAAACAAAGAAAATTGGTTAGAATCAAGAAATGAAATCAAATTCACATAGAATCAATGCATAGAGTGGTTAATCATATATCACGCAGACATCCGGTTAAAATAAGCCCATCACAGGATCTTAAAGTTGATTTTCAGAACCTAAAAGTCAATGATTCTCACTCAGTTCCTCAAAACCATAATGAATCTAAATCCAATTTATACTATTAATCAACAACAGATATGGAACCTAATCTAGACGCAATCAACACTTACAATCTACTCTAGAACATATAAAATCCTAATTAAAATGAACTAACAAAAGCAAAGATATGATTCACAAGTTTTTATTCATTGGACTCATCTCCAACTCGAGAAGACATCTCAATAATGCATGCTCACTGTGGAGTCACGTAATTCCCAAAGGAGAAACAATTTTCAAATCAAGTTTTATTCGTTTATCTCATCTTGACTCGAGAAGACATCTCGATCATGCATGTCCACCTAGGGGTCGTTTAATTCCCAAAATGAATCACAGATGTGCAGAGTTCTAGAGTTCAACTCATTTTCAATGAATAATCTGAATAAGAACGGAATTTAAAAGCAAAAAATATAAATTAAAACGAAAAATCAAAAACAACATCAACGCTTTATTAAAATAAAAATCTAATAGTATAAGCATACCAGAAACTACAGAGGAAGCTCACTTCTGCCATCTCTGTTCACGTTGATCACAAACTGCGTCTTCTGGCAGTTTGATCCTCTCCACGTGGCAGCTTCGGTCAGTTCTTCTTCCTTACCGGTCAGGATCGCAGGTTTCTTCTTCCTTTCTCGTCTCGCTTCGCGTTCTCTCTCATTTCTTTTCTCGAGCAAGCCCTAACTTTTGGGTGCTTTCTGTCCAAGATTGAAAATGCACGAGCTTTTCCAAATGAAATTGAGGGAAAGAGACCCTAAGCCAAGACAGCATCTCCAAAAAGCACAACTTCAATTAACTGCAGGCCTAATGTCCATGCCAACGGCCCACTCTTCTTTCAATCTGCAGCAACGACCCAATTTCACTTGCCCAAAGTCTAACTAGCGCTTGCGGCAGCAGCAGCATTCCAGGGGCCTAATTTGTGAAATTAATTCAACTCTTTTTATTGGCCCAATCTATTTTACAAACAGCAGCATCCCAATGCTTAATGTCTCAACAATAGCGGCCTAGTGCAGTTTTATTTCAGCTCAATTCATGCTAGCACAATGCAATCAATAGTACAAATTTCTCACAACCTACAAAGATTAAGGCCCACTCCTAAAATCAGCCCAATTATTAAGGGCCTTCCTGCAATAAGGAAACAAAAATCAATCCAAAATTAAAGAAAAGAAAAGGAAAATTAACAATTAAAAAGGAAGATTTTTATCAAAGATTTTCTAAAAAAATTAAATTTTCTAATTATTAACAAAAAAAACTAAAAATACTCCTAAAAACCTATTTTTAACTAAAAAAATTACACAAAACTAAAGAATTTAAGGAAAAACCTAAAACTAGCCTAATTGTAAACAATAAGAAACTAAAAGAAGCTGAGAAAGACTCCTAAACACAGAAAAATATGTAAATTTGGAGAGATATCAAGTATTCTTCACCACTCCAGGTATCGTTGATCAGTGAATAACCTTCAATTATCCTAGATCAGTTGAGTATCCGCATCACTCCTGGTACTCAGCTTCTTGTCGAGATTTCCTTGAGTTTCAGCCACTCCTAATTGCACAATATTCTTCACCACTCTTGGTATCCTTGATCAACGAATAACCTTCAGTTACCCTAGATCAATTGAGTATTCGCATCACTCCTAGTACTCAGCTACCTCGTCGAAATTTCCTTTGAGTATTAGCACCACTCTTGGTACTCAACTACCTCGTCAAGATTTCCTTTGAGTTTCACCAACTCCTTGTTGTGTAGTATTATTCACCACTCCTAGTATTCCTGATCAGCAAATAACCTTCAGTAACACTAGATTAGTGGAGTATTAGCACCATTCTTGATACTATGAGATCTTGCCTAGATTTCCTTAACTTGAAATGGTATTACAAGATGTTCAGACTATATCTGTCTACAAGAGGATTTGATTACAATTCAATGCAGTCTAAACACTCGCTGGTGTTTCACTCATCTCTCTCTTTCTCACCTTACAAAAGTAAATATATAATATAATGAAGTATGAGAGAGATTCTTTACTTTGCTATTTATCTCATTCTCCATTTTCTTCTTATGCATGCACAAGTAGATATTACAAGGTTTAATCATTCAACAGGTCCCATTTTTGGGTGGGAATCTCAAATTAGTCCTTATTTTTTTCGATGTCTCAATTGAGTCTTTATTTTGTGAAAGTTGCAACAATTGGGCCCCTTTCATCAAAGTAGGCCTAACGACGTTAACTTGTGGTCGACGTGGCACGTGGCACTATGGACTGTCTTCTTAATTGACGTGGCTCAATGATGGGGATTTGGGTTTCTTTAAAATTAGGTTTAATGGCTCATCGCGTTGTCATCATCTCCTCCGCGCTGCCACCATCTTTGTCACACACAAAGAAATCACGAGCAGAGAAACCCTCGGGCAATTCATCTCCATTGCGCCACTACTTATTCTACAGATTGGGGAAGATGTTTTTTGAATCAGGGTTTTGCCTCTTCATTCACGGCGGCCAACGGTGGATGCGAAGGGTCTCTCATTTTGTGATTTGAAGGCACGGAGATGGCTCTCTGGTGGCTCTGTGGTTTTTTTGATTTGGAGGGTTTCCATGGAGGCTTCAATGGTTTTTGGGTGGCGGCATGGTTGTTGTTGCGGCATGGTGGCCATAGAGGCTCATAGTTGACAGCGAGGTCAATGATGGCATTTCGCGAACTAGGGTTTATCGTGATTGAGGTTTAGGATGAGATCTTTTTGATTTTGTGGTTTACAGGTTTGGGATTGGCGATGTCAAAACTCAAAATCCTAACTATCACCGCTCGGTTATGCCTTCACCACTCGGTTCTGCCTTCCACCGCTTTACCGATCAATTGCTCGGTCTCAGTCATGCCTTCCACTACTTTGTTCTGCCTTCCATCGCTTCACTGTTCAACCGCTCAGTCTCGATCTTGCCTTCCACCGTTTGGTTCCTCTTTTATTTCTTTTTGTTGTATTCTGTTATACTCCTTTCCTCTCTATACATATAGGCCCTGACTTATATCTTTTTGTAACAATTCTTACATTTACACATTTTCCTTTTACTTAATACACATTGCAAGTTTCGCTTTCTATTCTTCTTCTTTGACATCTGTTTCGATGAGTCATGTTAATACTTTTGTTCATGGGTCTGGGTATGAAGGTTCTATAGTGATCACTGTCGGAGTACCTCTGTGAGGCGAAGGCGATGGAGGTGTGTCGCGGCGATGCGTTGAAGAAGACGAAGATAGTCTTCTGCGATGGAGGTTAAAGCTTCGTGCATCAACGGAGTTTGCGATTTTTGGGTTCTTCTGCAGGCCCTCTGGCTGACAAAGATGCCACCTTTGGCTTAACCCCAGATTTTCTAATTTTAAAATAAACCAAATTCACATCATTTAGCCATGTCAATTAAGAAGATAGTCCACAATGCCACGTGCCAAATCCACCGTGCCACGTCAATCACAAGTTAACGCCGTTGGGCCCAATTTGACAGAAGGGGCCCAATTGTTGCAATTTTCACAAAATAAGGACCCAATTGAGATGTCGAAAAAAGATAGGACCAATTTGAGATTCCCACCCAAAAATGGGACCTGGTGAATGATTAAACCATATTACAATGAAACGTGAGAGACTCTCATATTTCTCACTCTTTCACTTTTTCTTCAAGTGGTATTGTGATGAATCTTGATAGTGTTCTTCACTTCTTGAGCTCTCCTCTTTCTCCTTTTCTTTGATATAGGAGTGATTTAGCATTGACACTCAAAGAGATTTCCTTGTTTAATGGATGATGAGATATCTTCACATCTTCATATTTTCTCTTTTCTTCTTCATCATCTTCTTCTTTCTCTTGTTATTATATTTATACACTTTGTGAATATAGTCGTTGTGACGATGCTTATCTTTTGAATTGGGCACTGTGAGCATTGACGAAGTTTTTCTTGAGATTTGTTCCTTTCTCGCTATTTGTGTAGGTGTTAGGCATAGGGTGGTGACTTTCATCAGAGCCTATGTTTTTTCAAAGCTTTTATAAAAAGTAATTTTGGACTTGAATTTTGGCACAACTTTTGATGGTCTTATCAACGATCCTCTTTGCCTTTTTCTCCAACGTTCATCTTGATATCGATAAAATGAACTTTCGTAATGATTGTCTTGCATAAGGTAAAACCATATATGGCAGTTATATTTATCTTTTATTGTTTTTATCTTCTGTATAGAGTTTTGTGTTTTCTTGTGTCTTGTTATTGTTTGAGAGTATTTTAATGTTTTATTTCTTTGATGTTTTGCTTAGACGTCATTTGAATTTTTTGTTTTCCAAGAGAAAACATTCCATGAATGTCATTTCTTTGACCTGCTTCTAATTGGAGTTGTCCTACAATCAGTTGATCAAATATCACTTTTCTTGTTTTTGAACGTTGAGCATTCAATATCATTCAATGCTTGTTCAGAACAACAAAATGTCCTTTATTTTCCTATCGTTTGGTAGCCTTTTCCAATTAGGTTATTTAATCGAAGATACCTGATAACAGTTGAAAAACTGTTATTTTTATACTTAATTTTGACCTTAAAGACAACTTTTATGACTTAGAAACTAGCTTGGAATCATGCTTTTGCTTAAGTTTTGGAAATAAGAGAGTTGCATAGGTTTTATGCTTGGTTTTCCTTGTTTTTGTAGGTTTTAAGATGAATTGAATGAAAGAAGTGAAGTAGCTAGGAGTTGGATTCAGAAAAGGAAGAAAAAGTGCACAAAAGAAGAGCCGCAAATACCGCTTAGCGCCACTTTTACCTCTGAGCGGCACTTTGAAGACCCGCAGTCACTGCTGAGGGGAAAACCTGCAGCTGAGCGTCAATTAGAAGAATCACACTCAGCGCTAAGCGGTAATTACCGCTGAGCGCCATTTTTATGGGCCTTGGGCCACTTTTCTGTAATATTTAGGAAGCTATATAAGGCTTTAGTCGACCGAGGTTAGACATCTTTGGACAGAACGAAGCAAAATCACACTTTCTTCACCCCTTGAGGAGGAATTTGGATGCTCAAGCTCCATTCTTGAAATTCTAGGGTTCTATCTTTCATTCTTTCATTATTTTTCATCTAGTGTCACCATGATTATGGTGAACTAAACCTTCATTGTTGTTGGGGAATCAATGTAATCCTTTGAAACTCTCATGTATTGAATTGGTTATTTAATCTATCTGCGTTCTTTCATTAATTGTTAGATTTTTTTCTTCTATATTTTATGCATGATTTGTTTAACTCATTCAATTGCATGATCATTGATGTTATTTGTATGGACACATATAAGTAAATCTAGAACTGAAGAAATTCTCCCATGATTATTTTATACCCTAGGGCGCGACTTTGCTTCTATTTTCAGATCTCCCTCTTCCCACACACTCTCAAGGACTCTCCAAAGAGTTCTCTTCACTTTTCCCTTCTTCCCCCTTCACAAAACCTATCTTCCACTCACTTTTGCACCAAGTTATCATCCAAGTTTGGGGTTTGGTGAGAGCATTGTTGTTGGGGGCTGATTTCTTCACATTACTAGAGCATTTTTCACTCATCTAGCAGCTCCACCCAAGTAAGTTTAAGCATTTTACATTTTAGGGTTTTGAAAGCATGAATTGGTATCAACATGGTTGTCTAAGCATGATTTTTGAGGGATTTTGATTTTTATGCATGATTAGAT
Organism: Vigna angularis; assembly: GCF_016808095.1. NCBI lineage: Eukaryota > Viridiplantae > Streptophyta > Magnoliopsida > Fabales > Fabaceae > Vigna > Vigna angularis. Next base: position 25,179,350 of record NC_068974.1, on the reverse strand, counting down.
GAATTAACTGTTGTTTGAACCCATTAAACTGCTTGATTTGGGTCTGGAACTAGGAAGACTGCATATGGGTGAAGATTAGGATCATTTTTGCATGATTTTGAAAAATCTGCAGAATCGCCGCTCAGCGAAAATTACCACTTAGTGCGATTCTGGCATAGTGGTTTTTGATGCTCTTTTGGTTGTTGGCTTGTTGTACAAGTTGTGCTGAGGGGTGTTGTTTGCCCTCAGCGGTGATTAGGAATGGTTTTAGGATGTTGCTTGTGGCTTACTAATGCTTAATGATATTTCTTGTGGTTTTGTGAATTGTGTTTCATGTAGGGATGGCCTCCTCATTAGGCAAGAGCATCAAGACTATAGGATCCAAGAGGAAGGATAAGGAACCAGAACGTTCCTATGCCAACAAGTTCCTTTCCCGCAAGCATGAGTGCCACTTCAAAGTTGTCCAAAATAGGAGGCTACTAATGGAAAGGAAGGCTGGACTGATACCTGACTTTGCTCCACAGTTTGGAGAGCAATTGGAGAACAGGAACTGGGGGAGGCTAGCTACTTATCCTGCACCAGCTAACATAGCAGTGGTGAAAGAATTTTACACCAACGCAAGGAGGCTGGGTGATCATCCTGTTGGGGACTATTTGAGCTATGTTAGAGGACACGTCATTCGGTATGACCCTAATTCCATTAATAGATTTTTAGATACTGAATGGGTGGTGAGCAGTGTCAGTTTGCTCTAAACATGGAAGAAGGAGCAGACTTTGATGATGTGGAGAGTGTGTTATGTGTGCAAGGAGGACATTTTCAAAGAAATAGTAATGGTGTAGTTGTGAACATCAGGAGAGCTGATCTGACACCTCTAGCAAAGTATTGGATGGAATTTTCTCATGCCAATATCCAGTCGTGCTCACATGTCTCAGATATTACTGTCAGCAGGGCGCTTCTTTTGTACTGTGTGCTCAGAGGGATGGGCATTAACATTGGCCAAGTCATAGCCAATGAGATACAGGTGTGTGCCAACACTATGAACAACAAAGCACCTTTGGGGCATAATTCTTTGATTACACACCTTTGTGAGCTAGCTGGGGTGAATATCTCTGCTCCACCATTTTAGAGGCCTAGGAAAGTTATTGATGAGGCCTATTACAGACTGTATTGTGGAGGTGATGAGGCAGCTCAGCCAGTACCACCACGCCGTCCTCGTAGAGGGAGAGGACCCCCACAGAGCCAGGCATCTGCAGAGCCTCATGAGGCAGAGCCATTTCAGATGAGGGACATGTATATGTCTCTTATGGATGCTAAGATGTAGTCCATTCATAGAAGGCAGGTGGCCACAACTGAGATGATTATTGGGATGTATGATACACCCCGAGCACATAGGTGGACCATGGATGGGTTTCATAATGTGGTGGCTAGGCCAGAGGAGCAAGCCTAGGGCAGTGGAGCTGGAGCAGCTGGAGCTTCAACTATGGATGATGATTGATGATGATGATGAGTTTGAAGATGCTGAAGATGATGGAGAGGAGGAAGATTCATATGACAGCATGGGTTGATGAGGAGCTGAGATAGCATCTACTGATGAATGTTATCACCTCTAGAGCAGGATTTTTATCTTTTGTTCTAAACTTTGTTGAACTTATTTGCTTTTGTTTTTAGAATAGGGTTTGATGTACTCAGTTTGAAACTTTATCTGCTATGATGGTTTGCTTGAGACTTATGCATGATGAGTAATGCTTGATGATGCTTGGATATTAATTGATGTTGAGATTGTGCACTATTCATTGATATACAGGTGGTTGTTCACGAGATTTTTGAACAAATGCATGATGTTGTGATTGTGATTATGATGCTAAGAAGAATTTGTATGTGGAATGTTGAATGAGCATATATGTGAGGTTTTGAAGTCCAGAGTTTTTGTGATTGAATGCTATTACATTGAAAGCATGAATGACTTTGCCCAAGTTTCTATGATTGAATCACTTCCTTGTATGTGTCATATGATCAAGGTCATATGTTGTTACCCTTTATTTGCCAAATGATTTTAGCCCAATAAAAGAGATCACAATGTGTTCTATCCTTTGAACCCTTAGCTTTGAACATGATAGAAAACCATTTTTGAAAAGCTTTACCTTGAGTTGAGTTAAAGATATCTTGTGGTATTGATCAATGTTCAAGTTTGGGGTTGTTGGGCAGTTTAAAAATCGAAATATGAAAAGCATTGAGCTAAGCATGTGAAAAGCAAAATAAAAAGGAAAGAAAAGAATGAAAAAGAAAGGCTCAATGCAAAAGAAAATTGAGAAGAAGGAAGAATGGTTGTGTTTAGATGATTCACATAACTGAAGGATTTTGTGATTCAGAAAAACCAATTTTCTTGTTAGCCCAGCCACATTATAAGCCATAGAAAAGTCCTTGTGATCATACTTGCTTGTGAATGTGTTTGATTATGGTTAAATAAAAGGCAAAGTTAATTCATGTGACATTGTGTTAGTAGAGTGAAGGAGTGACCTTTTATACACTTGTGTGTTTTGAGTGAAACACTTTATCTTGTGAGGAAGATTCGATGAGCACATGTTTGCATCTATGCTTAGTTAATTGATCATTCATGAGAATAACATTTGTTGGATATTATGTGATTATGTGAACACTAAAGCATGTGTGCATCTTGACTGAATTCTTTGTGATGAGCTCATTTGAGTACTTACTTGTCTTGAAAGAAGGAGTTTTAAATATGGTGGACCATTGTAGGGATTGGTGGAAGATTGAGTTACATCTTGTTTGCTTGAGGACAAGCAAAGTTCTAAGTTTGAGGTTGTGATAATAGTTGAAAAGCTGTTATTTTCATACTTAATTTTGACCTTAAAGACAATCTTTATGACTTAGAAACTAGCTTGGAATCATGCTTTTGCTTAAGTTTTCCTTGTTTTTGGAGGTTTTAAGATGAATTGAATGAAATAAGTGAACTAACTAGGAGTTGGATTCAGAAAAGGAAGAAAAAGTGCACAAAAGAAGAGCCGCAAGTACCGCTCAGAGCCACTTTCCCGCAGTCACCGTTGAGGGGCAAAACTACAGCTGAGCGTCAATTAGAAAAATCGCACTCACCGCTGAACGGTAATTACCGCTGAGCGCCATTTTTATGGGCCTTGGGTCACTTTTTTGTAATTTTTAGAAGTTATATAAGGCTTTAGTCGACCTAGGTTAGACATCTTTGGACAAAAGGAAGCAAAATCACAGTTTCTTCACCCCTCAGAGGAGGAATTTTGATGCTCAAGCTCCACTCTTCAAATTCTAGGGTTCTATCTTTTATTCTTTCATTATTTTTCATCTAGTTTCACCATGATTATGGTGAACTAAACCTTCATTATTGTTGGGGAATCAATGTAATCCTTTGAAACTCTCATGTATTGAATTGGTTCTTTAATCTATATGCTTTTGTTTCATTAATTGTTAGGGTTTCTCTTCTATACTCTCTATGCATGGTTTGTTTAACTCATTCAATTGCATGATCATTGATGTTATTTGTATGGACACATATAAGTAAATCTAGAACTGGAGAAATTCTCCTAAGAGTAATATTGCCTAGACAAAGGGATAGGAGGATTGGTTGCCTTTAAGCTTCTGTGCGAATGTAATGCATGAATAATTTCTAGGGTGAGAAAACATTGTACACTAGTGATTAGGAATAGGCTTTCTTCACCGGGACATCGGGTTTAAGGTAAATTAGAATGTGGCATTAACATTAATGAAGAAAGATGAATTCTTGAATACATGAGAGTGGATAGGATGAATTGAAAACTTCAACAACATCATCATTCCATAATTTACATCAATCACTTTTGCTTCTTTTGATCCAATTGATCAACACATGCATTCATATTTAATTTTCAGTATTTGCATTAAAACCTACAAGAATTCGTTCACAAGTCTAATTTAATCAACAAATCCCATATTTTTTTAGGCCGTGAGTCCTTTGGGAAACGATATTTGGTCTTACCATTTTATTATTACTTGATATGATTCGGTTACACTTGTCGAGGGTTAATAATACCAATCGTATATAAATACTTCATCACAAGATGAGGTGTTTGTTTAGCTCATGGTATCGTTTGATCCAAGTAAATGCTTGTTTAGTTTTTGTATCTTTTTACATAAATACCGTTTAATTTTCTTAGTCTTTCGTATGTGTTTAGTAATGCATTTGGGTGTTCTAGCCTAAGTTTGTTGAGGTGTGTTTCTACTATTCTATCCTATTTTGAGGTTTTTCTAGTCTAGTGTTTTCTATCCTATGGTTGGTTCTTTAGTTTCATGATTTCTTGTCCTAAAAGTTTTTCTAGTTAGAGTTCACTTTTCATACATAGAGACTTCTTCGTTTATATTATTTAGTTAAACTTCAAAACAAAGATCAAGGTTTCTTCTAAACGAGCTTGTCTTGTAATACCTTGAAAATCTGTCCCAATTTTCTACCTGGACGAGCTTGTCTTGTAACGAACTTGTCGTAACTTGACAATGGGAATATAACCAAATTGAAACACAAAAAGAACAAACCTGAATCAGGAACCATCACGAGAATAAGAATAATTGCAAACCCAGTGCTAGACTAGACAAAAAATCTTAGCAAAAAGGGCATTTGTTACCTGACCTTTCGCATATGCTTTCGGCAAACTCAATCTCTTCCATTCATCTCTCTTCTTCGTCTACCACAACGAGGTTGTGGACAATAGTGTTCTTGCACGGTGAGGATGCAATGGTGACCAAAATGATGAACTAAGAAAGGAGAGAATGCAAGGCCGTGTGAACGAGAAATTAGGGATTGAGAAGAGTGAATAGTAGGTTACAAAGAACACATAAATATTATGATTTAAGAGATTCTATGACAGAGTCTTAACAACTAGTCATAATATCTTTTCAACATAATTTTGAGTTTACCATTGTGTCCCATGTATTATGACAAGTGTTAAGTTAACAACCATAAAAAAGGTCTACTATGACAGGTCTTCCTAGACCTATCACAATACGTTTAAAAAAAATCAATTTTGTCACCGCATTGATATATTATGACAACTCTCGAAAACTACACCATAATAACTCTTACTTTTATTATGAAAATGCCACCGATCAATCTATTATGACAAGGGAATTTCACCAATCATAATAAGTCGTTATAAAATCCTCTTTTTCCACTAGTGACTATGTCCAAATGATGTCATCGTCACCGATATTTTCTTGTGATGCATCATCAGGAGGCCATGATCCTTGCTTCGACCTGACCTTTGAGAGTCTAGTTAAAATTTCTTCCTGTTAGAAAGAGGAAGTTTAAAAGTCTCAAAATAGTAGAAGTTTGAAGTTTTTAAAAGTGTTTACTTACATGTGTCCTTCGAGACCTCTCATCAACAAACTAGCTAGATCTCTTTCGTATATGACTTTGTTGAAACACCTCATCAATGTGCATAGTCCGTCCGAGCTTTACTGCATGTAATAAAATAGGAAGTTATATATTTATGATAACGGTTCAAAAACCGTTATTTTATACTTAATTTTGACCTTAAAGACAACCTTTATGACTTAAAAATTAGCTTGGAATCTTGCTTTTGCTTAATTTTTGGAAATAAGAGAGTTGGATGGGTTTTATTCTTGGTTTTCCTTGTTTTGGAAGCAATTAAGATGAATTAGATGAAAGAAGTTGAAGTAGTAAGGAGCTGGACTTTGTAAAGGAAGTAAAAGTACACAAAAGAAGAGTCACAGTCACTGCTGAGCGGCATTCTGAAGTCTCGTAGTCACCACTGAGGGCCAAAACTGCAGCTGAGCGTCATTATGAAGAATCCAACTTACTGCTGAGCGCCATTTATTTGGGCTTGGGCCTATTTTCTGTAATTTTTAGTAAACTATATAAAGTTTTAGTCGAACTAGGATTGACATCTTTGGACAAAAAGATGCGAAATCACACTCCTTTCACCCCTTGGAGGCAGATTTTGGATCCTAAAGCTCCGATCTTCAACTTTTAGGGTTCTATCTTTCATTCTTTAATTGTTTTCATTTAGTTTCACCATGTTTATGGTGAACTAAACCTCCATTGTTGTTGGGGGAACCGATGTAATCCTTTGAAACTCTCATGTATTGAATTGGTTCTTTAATTTATATGCTTTCCTTGATTAATTGTTAGGGTTTTTCTTCTATGCTCTTTGCATGCTTTGTTTAACTCATTCAATTGCATGATCATTGATGTTATTTATATGGACACATATTTTGAAATCTAGAACTGAAGAAATTCTCCCAAGAGTAATATTACCTAGACATAGGGATAGAAGGATTGGTTGCCTTTAAGCTTTTGTGCGAATGTAATGCATGAATAATTGCTAGGGAGACAAGACATTGTAAACTAGTGATTAAGAGTAGGCTTTCTTCACCGAGACATCGGGTTTAAGGTAAATTAGAAAGTGACATTAACATTAATAAAGAAAGATGAATTCATGAATACATAAGAGTGGATAGGATAAGTCGGAAACCCCAACAACATCATCATTTCATAGTTTACATCAATCACTTTTGCATCTTTCAATCCAATTGATCAAACTTGCATTCGTGTTTAATTTTCGTAATTCAACCACTATGATTTTGTTCACAAGTCTAATTTAATCAAGAAATCACATAACTGTATAGGACGTGAGTCCTTTGGGAAACGATACTTGGTCTTACCATTTTATTATAACTTGATACGATTCGGTACACTTGCCGAGTGTTAATAAGTTTTTGGGGTCGTTGCCGAGGACACGTGGTTTAACTATTCTATTTGTGTGATTATTGATTAGGTTTGACTTGATTTTTATTTTGTTATCTTTTTATCTTTTAGATTACCTTTTTATCTTTTTATCTTTTCATCTTTTTATCTTTTCATTTTTTCATCTTTTCATCTTTTCATCATTTTATCTTTTTATCTTTTTATCTTTTCATCTTTTCATCTTTTTATCTTTTCATCTTTTCATCTTTTCATCATTTTATCTTTTTATCTTTTTATCTTTTTTTTTATCTTTTTGTGCTAACAAATGTTTTCTAGGGTTCTGTGCCTAATGCTTGCAGGATGCAATTCGGACAAGAATTTAACTATATGGGCACTCAATTCTACCAAGGTAATCTTAACCATTGGAGGGAATCTCACTCAAGCATGGATCAAAGTCAATTTTGGCAAGCTGCCAAACAATTTGAGAACCAACCACAACAATAATGGAAACAACAAAGCTCTCTATCAGAAAGAATGGCAAAGATGGATGACGTCTTTCAACAATTTATGCAAGAGTTCATCTCCACTCATCAGAAAAACATTGAAGCATCACGTAAAAGGATGGAGATGCAGATTGGTCACTTAATTGAGAGATTGGAAGATTTTAGGGTTGATAATGAAGTAAACCCTAGGGAGGAATGTCAAGTCATTATCACTGCAAGTGACAAGACTTTAGATGAGAAAAAGATAGTGAGAAAAGAAAAAGAAGAGTTGAGTGAAAAAGATAAAGATGTAGAAAAAGAAAGAGAAGTGGTTGAGAGAGAAAAAAGAAAGAAAATTTGTGTGAAGATTAAGAAAGTGAGTGGAAAAAGAGAAGGGAAAAAGAAAGTGAGAGAAAAGAAAAAGAGGACAAGAGGAAAAAAGAAAGAATCATATGAAAAATTCCTTCCTCATCCAAAGAAGTATCATAGGAAGGAGAAGGAATTTGAGCACTTTATGGAAATCTTCAAGAAATTGGAGATTAAAGTTCCTATGATTGAGACATTGAAAAAGGTTCCTGGTTTTATGAAATTCCTGACGAAATTTAGCAAAAAGAAGAAAAAAAAATATCCAGAAAGGAGAACACCAACATTGAAGATGGAACTTGAGCTTTCTTGGGTAAGGCTAATGGCGTTAAAAGAGCGCTTGCTGGGAGGCAACCCAGATATTTGAGAACTTTTATTTTTGGTTTGGTGATGTAATTGTAAACTTTTGGTATTTTTGTTTTGGTTATAAGTTGGTGCAGGGTTTACATCTACTGATGGATGTTAGGTGGAAGAGTATCTACTAAAGGATATTATGTTTGTATACACCTACTGATGGGTGTTGGTAAGAAAGATTTGCATCTACTGAAGGGTGCTGGAGGATTTTAGGTCAGCCTCGTGATGTTAAACAAGCGCTACCTGGGAGGCAACCTAGTTGATTGACTTTATTTTTGTTTCTTTGTTTTGATTTTTCTCTAGTTGCATTATAGGGATTGAATGTTTGAGTAATGTTAAAGATTAAATGCATTAGGTGAGTGAGAGACATTGGTAAAGGACATCTAGGGCAAGTTAGGAAGCAAAAGAATTGGTGTCGCGTATGTCGCTCAACGGTGCGCGAATGCTGCAGATTGGTTTGGTTGTTTTCTTTTAATTGGGCTCAGCAAGATTTGGCCCATTAGGTTTCTTTCATACCCTAGGGCGCGTCTTGGCTGCCACTTTTAGATCCCACTCTTCCCACACACTCTGAAGCACTCTCCAAAGAGTTCTCTTCACTTTTTCCTTCTTCCCCCTTCACAAAATCTCTATTTCAACCACTTTTGCATCAAGTTTCCACTCAAGTTTGGGGTTTGGTGAGAGCTTTACTTTTAGGGGTTGATTTCTTCAAATTCCTAGAGCATTTTTCACTTATCTAGCATCTCCACCCAAGTAAGTACAAGCATTTTACATTTTAGGGTTTCTGAAAGCATGAATTGGTATGAACATGAATGTCTAAGCATGATTCTTGAGGGATTTTGATTTTTATGCATTATTAGATGAATTAATCATTGTATGGACCGATTAAAGTGCTTGACTTGGGTCTGGAACTAGGAAGATTGGATGTCGGTGGAGATTAGAACATTTTTAGGGCATGTTGCAAAATCTGTAGAATCGCCGCTCAGCGACAATTTCCCCTGAGCGTGATTCTGGCAAAATGGTGTTTGAGCTTATTTATCTTACTGGTTTTGCTGCACAGGTTGCGCTGAGGGGTTTTGTTTTCCCTCAGCGGTGATAGGAATGGTTTTAGGGAGTTGTTTGTGGTTTACTAATGCTTAATGATGTTCTTGTGGTTTTGTGAATTGTGTTTGATGTAGGGATGGCCTCCTCACCAGGAAAGAGATTCAAGACTACAGCATCCAAGAGGAAGGATAAGGCACCAGACCACTCCTATTCCAACAAGTTCCTTTCCCGCAAACATGAGCGTCATTTCAATATTGTTCAAGATAGAAGGTTGTTGATGGAAAGGAAGGCTGGGTTGATACCTGATTTTGCTCCACAGTTTGGAGAGCAATTGGAGAACAGGAATTGGGGAGACTAGCCACTTATTCTGCACCAGCTAACATAGCAGTGGTAAAAGAGTTTTACACCAATGCTAGACGGTTGGGTGATCATCCCAATGAGGACTATATGAGCTATGTTAGAGGACACACCATTTGGTATGACCCTGATTCTATAAACAAGTTTCTGAATACTGAATGAGCTGGTGAGCAGTGTCAGTTTGCTCTAAACATGGAGGAAGGAGCAGACTTTGTTGATGTGGAGAGCGTGCTTTGGGTGCCTGGAGGGCACTTTCAGAGAAATAGAAATGGTGTTGTTGTGAATATCAGGAGAGCTGATCTGACTCCTTTAGCAAAATACTAGATGACGTTCTCTCATGCCAACATCCAGCCTTGTTCGCATGTCTTTGATATTACTGTCAGCAGGGCTCTTCTTTTGTACTATGTGCTGAGAGGGATGAGCATTAACATTGGTCAGGTCATAGCCAATGAGATACAGGTGTGTGCCAATACTATGAACAACAAGGCACCTATGGGGCATCCTTCTCTGGTCACAAACCTCTGTGAGCTAGCTGGAGTGAATATTTCTGCACCGCCATTGGAGAGGCCTAAGAAGGAAATTGATGAGGCCTATTATAGATAGTATTGTGGCGAAGATGAGGTAGCTCAGCTAGTACCACCACACCATCCTCGTAGAGGAAGAGGACCACCATAGGCACCTGTACAGCCTCATGAGGCAGAGCCATTTCAGATGAGAGATATGTATATGTCTCTTATGGATGCCAGGATGCAGTCCCTTCACAGAGGGTAGGTGGCCACAACGGAGATGATCATTGGGATGTATGATACACCCCCAAGACATAGGTGGACCATGGATGAATTGAATAATGTGGTGGGATGGCCAGAGGATCAAGCACAGTCTAGTAGAGCTGGAACAACTGAAGCTCCAGCTATGGATGATGATGAGGATGATGAGGATGATTTTGAAGATGCTGAAGATGAAGGAGAGGAGGAAGATTCAGATGACAGCATGAATGGATGATGAGCTGGGATAGCATCTACCGATGGATGCTATCACCACTAGAGTAGGATTTTTTCTATCTTTTGTTTTGTATTGTTGAACTTATTTGCTTCTGTTTTTAGAATAGGTTGTGATGTACTCAGTGTGAAACTTTATCTGCTATGATGGTTTGCTTGTGATTTATGCATGATGAGTATTGCTTGATGATGCTTGGATATGGATTAATGTTGAGAATGTGCATTAAATGCTGATATACAGGTGGTTGTTCACAAGCTATGTGAACAGATGCATGATGTTGTGATTGTGATTATGATGCTAAGCAGGATGTGTATGTGGAATGATTGGATGAGCCTATATGTGAGATTTTGAACTCCAGAGCTTTTTTGAATGAGTGTTATTACATTGAACTCATGAATGACTTTACCCAGGTTTCTATGATTAAATCACTTGCTTGTATGTGTCATATGATCAAGGCCATTTGTTGGTAACCCTTTTTAGCCAAATGCATGATTTTAGCCCAATAAAAGAGAACATAATGTGTTCTATCCTTTGAAGCTTTAGCTTTAAACATGATGTGAAAATCCTTTTTGAAAATCTTTACCTTGAGTTGAGTTGAAAATATCTTGTGGTATTGATAAAGGTTCATGTTTGTGGTTGTTGGGAAGTCTATAAAGGGAAAATAGAAAGCATTGAGCTAAGCATGTGAAAAACAAAATAAAAAGGAAAGAAAAGAAAGAAATAAAAAAGCTCAATGCAAAAGAAAGTTGGAAATAAGGAATAATGGTTGTGTTTAGATGATTCTCTTAACTCAAGGATTTTGTTATCCAGAAAAACCAATTTTCTTGTTAGCCCAGCCACATTATAAGTCATAGAAAAGCCCTTGCGATGATACTTGCTTCTTAATGTGTTTGATTGTGGTTAAATGAAAGACAAAGTTAATTCATGTACCATTGTGATAGTAGAGTGAATGATTGACTCTATATACACTTGTGTGATTGAGTGAAACACTTTATCTGGCAAAGTTAATACATGTATCATTGTGATTGCATCTATGCTTAGTTGATTGATCATTCATGAGAATAGCATTTGTTGGATATTATGTGAACACTACAATGAGCTTAATTAAATCAAAGCATGTGTGCGTCTTGACTGAATTCTTTTTGATGAGCTGATATGAGCAATTACTTGTGTTGAAAGAAAGAGTTTGAATATGTTGAACCATTGTATTGATTGGTGGAAGACTGAGTTACATCTTGTTTGCTTGAGGACAAGCAAAGTTCTAAGTTTGGGGTTGTGATAACAGTTGAAAAATCGTTATTTTTATACTTTATTTTGACCTTAAAGACAACCTTTATGACTTAGAAATTAGCTTGGAATCATGTTTTTGCTTAAGTTTTGGAAATAAGAGAGTTGGATGGGTTTTATACTTGGTTTTCCTTGTTTTGGCAGGAATTAAGATTAATTAGATGAAAGAAGTTGAAGTAGTAAGGAGCTGGACTCAGGAAAGGAAGTAAAAGTGCACAAAAGAAGAGTTGCAGTCATTGTTGAGCGCCAATTTTACCGCTGAGCAGAATTCTGAAGTCCCGCAGTCACCGCTGAGGACCAAAACTGCAGCTGAGCGTCATTCTGAAGAATTGCACTTACCGTTGAGCGTCATTTATTTGGGCTTGGGCCTATTTTCTGTAATTTTTAGTAAACTATATAAGGTTTTAGTCAAACAAGGATTGACATCTTTGGACATAAAGAGGCGAAATCACACTCTTTTCACCCCTAGGAGGCGGATTTTGGATGCTAAAGCTCCAACCTTCAACTTTTAGGGTTCTATCTTTCATTCTTTTCATTGTTTTCATCTAGTTTCACCATGTTTATGGTGAACTAAACCTCCATTGTTGTTGGGGAACTGATGTAATCCTTTGAAACTCTCATGTATTGAATTGGTTCTTTAATTTATATGTTTTCCTTCATTAATTGTTAGGGTTTTTCTTCTATGCTCTTTCCATGCTTTGTTTAAATCATTCAATTGCATGATCATTGATGTTATTTATATGGACACATATAGATAAATCTAGAACTGAAGAAATTCTCCCAATAGCAATATTACCTAGACATAGGGATAGGAGGATTGGTTGCCTTTAAGCTTCTGTGCGAATGCAATGCATGAATAATTGCTAGAGACAAGACTAATGAGGTTGTCGCGGCCCATACAAATTTGATGTGCATTAAGAATGCAGCATAGTGCTAGGAAGTGACTCCTAGGTCGTCTCTCAAGGACTAAATGTGGTTCGAGACTTTGGTCAAACACGTAGTGGGGGGTTTTGAAAGTGTTTTTGTGCTTAGAAATGAACTAAATTAAAACTGAAAATTAAATACAACCAAACATAATTAGAAACATTAAAGTGAAGGAAAACACTGGAATAAAACATTCAAATGCCAAGTTGCGTGAACCAATTTCAATGCAATAAATAAATAAAAAAAACACATTCAATGCTTAATTGTTTCGACCAATTAGGATGCAACGGTTAAGCTAAAAATGAAAATGCTCATTGTATTAAACAACAACAAAAAATGAGTGAATAGCATTGAAACCCATTAACGGTACTAAAAGGAAAGAAAGCATAGTAAAAGGTATAATCTAGATTAGAACAATGCACGAATGCAAATTAATATGTAAAATATAAAAATGGTTCAAGAGTGAAGACCAAAAGAAAAAGCCAGCGCTTCTTCCCAAAAGAAAATCAAACACCGTGCTCCTAAAAGAATGCTGGACGTGGCAACCATGTGCAGCACTCCAAATGAATCAGCGTGTGCCTTCCATTTGAGTCCGCGTGCACCACTTCTCCCCAAATGAAATCAGCCCTTGTCAGCAAGAAAAATAAAATGTGCTACTGCTCCTTTTCTAATAATAAAGCACCGTTCAATTCTTAAAAAAACAAAATGAAAGTATTGTCTGCTGGAATCAAAATCAAAATGTATCAAATCACAGTGCACACCAAGGCTAGCTTCGTCCCCTGTTTAAAATGGAAAATGTGTGTACATAAATGTGGGAGGCGGCTGCCCCTTTTCACGTCCATGGGCCCAGGCCGTGTGCTCTCTTCATTTTGCAGCTCCCAAGCTTGCTGGACGTGCAGCCCCTTGCTCTCTTCCGTGTGTTGCTGCCCTTCCAACGCTGGACAGCGTATGTGCAGGCCGGACGCTCCCCATGCTTGCTGGACCGTGGTGCTTGTTGGACATAACCCGTGTTGCTGCTGGGCTCTTTCTTCACGTGCTGGACGTGTTGTGTGCTTCCTAAATGAAAGATAATTAAATATGCTTCTCGTTGTCCGTGTGCTTGCTTTAGCAAATAAAATAAATGAGCTTCTAAATGACCAGCAAACCGAGAATGGAAGTGAGCTGCTGCACCGTTTCTCAAACTGAAAAGCCTTGAAATGTTGGTTTTTGGAGCACCGCTTCCCTTCCAGCCATCCGTGTTGTCGTTACCGAGTGAGTCCTCTTCAAAATAAAATATGTGTGTTTTTGTGGTGGCGGCTGCAATTACCTAGCAACCCCTGTGCTTCCTTCACGCTCCAACTTTTTAATTGTCCATGGCCCATGTGTTTATTTTTCTTCTGCTCTGTCACCCCACTTTCTTTCTCCAAAATAAAAATCACGCTTGTGCATTCCTCCCATGCCTTGCTGGACCAGTTGTTGGACGTCACCCTTCTCAAGGGCCGGGGGCGGCTGCCCACTTCTCATATTCCATCCCCTTCTTCATTTAAACCAAATAAAATGCCTCCTAGGTGGCAGCTGGTGGACGTGTATGTGCTCCTCCTTCTAGCACCCCCTTCTTCATCTTAAAAGAAAACAAAAGAAGCTTCTCCAATCAAGCTCATCTCCGTGTTCTTGAATTCCGCACCTTCTCACTCATTTTAGCTTAAAATATAATTGACGTGGCATTTTTCTTTGAGTCCCAAAACATTATCCAACAATTTCCCTACAATTAATATTGCAAATAATTAGCCTCAAATAATTCAAATTAATTAAAATAAAATTTTTTGGTCAAATTAAGCACAATTAGGAAAAATGGGAAAATATTGGACATTCAAGCACAATTCCCTGATTAAATCTAGCACAATAAGCTAAGTGAAATCAAGAAAATAGGGATAGGAGGATTGGTTGCCTTTAAGCTTCTGTGCGAATGTAATGCATGAATAATTGCTAGGGAGACAAGACATTGTAAACTAGTGATTAGAAATAGGCTTTCTTCATCGAGACATCGGGTTTAAGGTAAATTAGAAAGTAGCATTAACATTAATGAAGAAAGATGAATTCATGAATACATGAGAGTGGATAGGATAAGTCGGAAACCCCAACAACATCATCATTCCATAGTTTACATCAATCACTTTTGCATCTTTCAATCCAATTGATCAAACTTGCATTCATGTTTAATTTTCGTAATTCAACCACTATGATTTTGTTCACAAGTCTAATTTAATCAAGAAATCACATAACTGTATAGGTCGTGAGTCCTTTGGGAAACAATACTTGGTCTTACCATTTTATTATTACTTGATACGATTCGGTACACTTGCCGAGTGTTAACACCTCATCAATGTGCACAGTCTGTCCCAGCTTTACTGCATGTAATAAAATAGGAAGTTATATATTGACATCAATTTTAAATTACATAACTTATATCATAATGGATAGGAAATGAATGAAGGTTTGTACCATACGAATAACATGCTCATGAGTGGTAATTGAACAATTTGTATGCAGAACACCACCATCTTTTTGTGTCTGATTCCTTTCGGCAGTAACACGCTTGTTGCGATAATCTAGAGAATTCCAGTGTGCCAGGAAGGAGTTCCAAATGTGTTCCCCAACCCAATAAGGGTGTTCTCTTGCATTGTATGCATCTCTAAACATTTTAGATAGTTTATGAGATGCTTTGTTGTGAAAATTTTTCTTAATTTGAGCTTCATGCTCAAGTCTCCACTACAATTTCAGGTATAACAATAGATCATGTCAAAATGTTTTTTATGGACTTAATATACATCAATAGAAAATGAGATTAAGTAACTTGATGTTTTACCTTAAATCGTTGCCAAAAGGGTTCTTTGTCTGCTAGGTATTGCTTCCTATGATAAACAAGGTTGAAGAAATTATTGGTTAACAGACCATGTGATGGCCTGAGAAGCAATTCTAGAAGGAAGAAACCTAAATATGAATACAAAAATGTTATCATAATTAAGGCAAAGTAAAATAATTAATGTAATAGAAATTAGTTAGAAAGAATATGAGGTATTACCCTTGACCATAAAGTTCAATGATCGGTCGAGGTAGGATAGTCAACTCCATCGACAACTAAAGTAGGATCTTTGGATGGATGGTGTATATCTGGAGACGGAACTAAAGACGGTATGGGTATAGAAGGAGTGTGATAAGCATATGGTGTGGTATCCACAGGAGGGTTTAGGTTGGGATCTAAAGTAGGGCGTGCTACACGTGATGACCCAATGTCAAGTGGAGTAGGAGCATTTGGGACTGGTAGTGTTTGAGGAACCCATAAAAAATGTAGTGGGGCTGCCTCCTTAGCATTTCCACCGCCTTTCCTCCTCTTGTTCTTCTTCACCTTCTTCGTCTTCTTCTTCTTCTTGTATTTCTCCTTTCAGTTCTTCAAGATCACCATTAAGGTCTTGCAATGCAAGTTCACCTTTAACTTCATTAATTTCATTGTCATGTGAAATTTTATCAACTTGGTAGGGGGATATCCTCTTTGAAGTCATTTGACTCAATGTGCCCTAAGGATTGGTTTGTATTGCAACACACCAACCATGTTTGTCGATGCTGCAAAATGTTGGATTAAATGGTCTAACATTATTTGTTTAAATGAATGGATCAAATGGTCGGTATCTTAAACTCATTTGAATCTCAACAATATTATATCTAGGATCCACTCTCGTATTATTCCTTGATTAATCAAACCATTCAAAATAAAAAAGAACTGTTGTCTTTGGAGAAGTAGAAGTGTTGTAATCTAACTCATATATTTTATGAATTATCCCATAGAAATAATCATAACTGCCATATGTAAGGCCCTTGAAGTACAATCCACAATTAGTTGTCTTCTTTCCTTTGGATCATGTATTAGTGCGGAACTTGTACCCATTGGCAAAGTACGTGTGTCATTCTTTGACGCACCTCATAGGCCAATTTGCCAAATCCCTTAACTTAAAATGATGCCACATTTAAAATTTACATGAAGTGTAATAAAAAATCTTTCTTTGATTAACGAAAACATATATGTAGAAAAAGTTAGGCCAATTATCTCAACCAAGAGGGGGGTGAATTGGTTTTCCCCTTTAAAAAATTGTTCTTTAAAAGGCTTTTCAAAATCTTTGAAGCTTTCTTGGAATGCAATCAAACAAGAATATGAACAATATCAAAGGAGAAGGGATAGAAAGATTAACACAGATGTTTATATTGGTTCGACCAATGCCTACGTCCAGTCTTCCTTCAATCAACCTAAGATGAAGGGATCCACTATATCGATAGAGTTCTACAAGCAAGACATACGAGAACAACCCTCTTAAATGACTCTCCTTTCCCAACTCAATATCAACTATAGTACAAACCAAGAAAGATCACACACTTTTTGTCACCCTTAGAGCAATCCCAACTCTAAGAAACTAGAACTCACAAAGTCCTCTTCCTGGCTCACAACAATAGGGAAACACAATCAACTAGATTGTAGATGAACACTGGTATGATAGAGTACACCACAATGTGCAGAATGATCAGCAATATGAAAGCACTTCAATCTTGCAAGAGTCTTGATGGATTTCCTTCCAATTTAGGAATCTTGATTCTCAAGAATATCAGGACGCTTCTGCAATTAAATATCAACAACCAAGTTAGTTATGAAAGTTTTAGAGCATCAAAATCATTGGCAGCAGAGAGCAATGCGTCTATTTATAGATTTCTCAACTCTAACGCAATTTAATCGATTAGGCATTAAATGTAATATGTTAAGCTTTTCCTTCTACTTTAACATTTTTACATCTGCACATGATTTAACAGATTAAAATATACATGCAATCAATTATATAAAACATATAAGCCACATAATTCAAAATATGTCCGTTATTGACAGTTATGGCTTTTCAAGAAAATGGTTTTCATTTAAAACGCATTTTAACCGATTAAGAAAATAATGCAATTGGTTAAGTTCCATACTTATGAAAATTTGAAAACATTTTCCATTTCAAACACTTCAATGCACTCAACAAACATATGTTGGCATAGCAACGTGTTTTAATTGATTATACAATTAATGTAATCGGTTAAAACATATGTTGGCATAGTTGAATTCAACATTAGTTAACCAATGAGTCAACTCCTTGCCTGCCTGAAAACCAACTTGTTGAAACACTGATAGTGTTGACTGTCATGTTTCAGTTTGTCATTGTGTTTCATTCCTAACATTTTTGGGCGACAACGTGAAGTTTTTGAAATAATGTGAATAAAAGTATGTTGTCTCACGATGCAAATAAGTTGCACAAATTAATCCTTCTACTTTGGCTTTGTTTTTCACTAAATGTTTGGATTCGCCCATAAACTTTTCAAATGGATACATTGATAACAATTGAAAAACTGTTATTTTCATGCTTAAAATTGACACTAAAAGCAACCTTTACACTTAGAAACTAGCTTGAAATCATGCTTTTACCAATATTTTCAGAAATAAGAGAGCTGGACAGGTTTATGCTTGATTTCAGTGTTTTTGTGCAGGTTTTAAGGTGAATTTGGTGAAAGAAGTGAAGAAGGAGAGAGATGAAATCAGATAAGACATCAAAAAGTGCAAAAAGAGAAGCCGCAACTGCCGCTCAGCGGCAGTTTACCGCTGAGCAGCACTCAGGCAGTCACGCTGGCTCCGCTGAGGGGTGAAATGGCCGCTGAGGGGAGAAAACAAAGTCACGCACTCACCGCTGAGCGGTATTTTACCGCTGAGCGGCACTTTAATGGGCTTGGACTTGACTTTTTGTAATTTACGAATGATATATAAGCTTTAGGGTTTCCTAGGGTTAGGCATCTTTGGCAGAAACGAGGCAAACACTCTCTCTTCCACCCCTTTGAAGGAGGATCTTGGATGCTCAGGCTACCTCTTCACCTTTTTAGGGTTTATTCTTTCATTCTTTCATTGTAATTCATCTAGGTTCACCATGAATATGGTGAACTAAACCTTGTATGTTTGTTGGGGAATCAATGTAATCTTATGAAGCTCTCATATATGGAATCTGTTTGTTACATCTTTTAATTAAGATTTATGCTTTCTTTCATCACTAGTTAGGGTTTTTCCTCTTTGCTTAATGCTTGCATTGTTTAACTCATTCGATGCATGATTATTGGTTTTGTCGATACGGGAACGTACGGGGAAGTCTAGATCCGGGGAATTTCTCCCAATATGATATTGGTTGTCGTTAAGCTCCTGCACTTATGAACTGATCATTAGGAATGCTAGGAATTGTATGAACTCGTGATTGGGGAGAAGCCTTCTAGAAAGGTACTTTAGAGAGTGGCATTAACAATGATGATTTGAATGTTGAATTCCTAAAATATATGAGAGTGGATAAGATGAAATTGACCCCCAACAACATATTCATTGATATATTCCATTGAAAGTGTGTGTCTTTTGTTTTAGCCATTGATCAAAACTTCATGCATACATGTTTATTTTCTGTCTTGCATATTAAACTCCAAATATTTTGTCTTTAAGTCTTAGCTAATCAAGAAATCACATAACTAAACTAGGCCGTGAGTCCTTTGGGAAGAACGATACTTGGTCTTACCAAGTTTATTACTTGAACGATTCGGTCATACTTGCCGATTGAAACACAAGTTTGTGACATCATATTTTGGTGCTCATACATTTGTCCATCAAGTTTTTGGCGCCGTTGCCGGGGACTCGTGGTTTAACTGGTTAATTTGTGTGATTATTGATTATCTTTGACTTTAATTTTGAATTTCTGTTTTTATTTTTCTGTTTTTATTTTTTTTTTTCTGTTTTTATTTTTATTTTATTTTATTTTCTGTATCTTATATCTTCTCCTATATCTTTTTGTGCTAACAATTGTTTTTAGGGTTTTGTGCCTAATGTCTGCAGAATGCAATTTGGTCAAGAATTTAACTATATGGGCACTCAATTCTACCAAAGTAATCTCAACCACTGGTGGGAACCTCACTTAAGCATGGATCAAAGTCAATTTTGGCAAGCTGCTGGACAATTTGAGAACCAACCACAACAACAATGGCAGCAACAACCCTTTCTATCAGGAAGTTTGGATAGGTTGGAGGACACCCTTCAACGATTTTTGAAAAATTCCGACTCTACTGAGAAAAGCATTGAAGAATCATGTAAAAGAATGGAGATGCAACTTCGTTACATCAATCAGAGATTGAATGATGATGTTAATACTGAAGTTAACCTTAAGGAGGAAGGGCAAGGCATTATCACTGAAAGTGACAAGATTCTTGATGAGGAAAAATTAGAGGGAGATGAGGAAAGGGTAGAGAGAAAAGAGAAAGAAGAGTTGAGTGAGAAAGATAAAGATGAAGAAAAAGAAAAAGAAGTGGTTGAGAGAGAAGAGAGAAAGAAAATTTGTGTGAAAATAAAGAAGTTGAGGAGAAAAAGAGAAGGGAAGAAAAAAATAAAAGAAAAGAAAAAGAGAAAATTTGGGGAGAGAAAGCGTAAGAAAAAGAAGATGAGAGGAAAGAAGAAGGAATCATATGAAAAATCTCATCCTCATCTAAAGAAGAATCATAGGAAGGAAAAGAAATTTAAGTGCTTTATGGATATCTTCAAGAAATTGGAGATTAAAGTTCCTATGATTGAGACACTGCAACAGGTTCCTGGTTTGATCAAATTTCTGAAGAAGTTCAGTAGAAAGAAGAAAAAGAAGATGAAACATGAGCTTTATTGGGTCAAGCTAATGACGTTAAAAGAGCGCTTGCTGGGAGGCAACCCAGTGATTTAAAAACTTTTGATTTTGATTTTGGTTTTGTAACTTTTAATCTGTGGACTTTATTTTTGTAAATATTTTGTTGGATATAGCATCTACTGAAGGATGCTAGGTGGTTAAGTATCTACTGAAGGATACTCAGTTTGTAACACCTACTGATGGGTGTTGGTAAGTTTGTTACACCTACCGATGGGTGTTGGTAAGTTTGTAACACCTACTGATGGGTGTTGGTGGATTTTGGGTCAGGCTCGTGACGTTAAACAAGCGCTACCTGGGAGGCAACCCAGTTGATTGATTGTTTTTTTTTTGTTTGTTTCATTTTAGTTGCATAATAGGGTTTGCATAAGTATTATGAACATTGAATTGTAGGGAACCAATGAGGAACATGTTAGGAGGCACGTAGGTTAAGAAAAGAAGGAGAAGAGCACATCACGAAAGTGCCGCTGAGCGGTAACTTACCACTGAGCGGTACTCGCGCAGAATGGGCTTTAGTTCCCCTTAGCGGGACCCGAGCCCATTAGGGTATTTTTATACCCCAAGTTGCGTTTTAGGGTTTCTTTCCAGGCTTTTCTCTGCACAAACACTTCCACACACCTTCTCCTAGGTTTTCCACATCTTTTCACTCTTTCCTCTTAAGAAAATATCTCTTCCACTCACTTTTTCACTAGTGTGCCATCAAAGTTTGGGGTTGGAAGAGAGCATTCTAGCTTGGAAGCATTCTCATTGCATCTAGTATCTCCACCCAAGTAAGTAAAAAGCATTTTGTTCATTCTAGGGTTCTTGAATTTGAATATGATTGTCAAAGCATGAATATTTAGGGGTTTTGATTTCTATGCATGATTTGATGATATAGTTGATGTTTGAACCGATTAAACTGCATGATTATGAACTGGAAAACTGAAAATTGCATTTGGGTGGAGTTAGGAAAGTTTTAAAACAAGATTTTCAAAAATCTGCAGAGTTACCGCTGAGGGGTAAAACTACCGCTGAGCGGCACTCTGCCAGATTTGGTTTTTTTGGTTTTTTGTGATTTGGACTATGGCACTGGTGGCGCTGAGGGGAAATTCTGGCCCTCAGCGGTGGTTTATCATCGAAAGGAGTTGTGTTCTATGTTTTACTAATGATTAACATCATGTTCTATGGTTGTGTATTTATATGTAGGAATGGCATCCTCTTCAGGAAAGAGATTGAAAACCATGGCAACCAAGAGAAAGGAAAAGGAACCAGAGCAACCCCAATCTAGCAGGTTCCTCTCTAGGAAACATGAGAAGCACTTTAGGGTGGTTCAGGACAGGAGACTTCTGATGGAGAGAAAGGTTGGAATGATACCTAACTTTGCTCCTCAATATGGAGAGCAAGTGTTAGGGAATGATTGGGGAAAGCTAGCCACTTATCCTACACCTGCCAACATAGCTGTAGTAAAGGAATTTTACACCAATGCAAAGAAGATTGGTGATTATCCAGCTGAGAATTATTTGGGCTATGTCAGAGGCCATGCTATCAGGTATGATCCTGATTCTATCAACAACTTCCTGGATACTGTGTGGGCTGGTGAGCAATGCCAGTTTGCTCTTTGCATGGAGGAAGGTGCTGATTATGAGGATGTGGAGAGAGTGTTGTGTATACCTGGAGGACACTTCCAAAGAAATAGATCTGGCTCAGTGGTTAACATTAGGAGGACGGATTTGACTCCTCTTGCAAAGTATTGGATGGCATTTTCTCATGCCAACATTCAGCCATGTTCACATGTGTCAGATATTACTCTCAGCAGGGCACTATTCATCTACTGTGCTATCAGAAATTTAAATGTTAATATTGGGCAGGTGATAGCTGATGAAATTAGTGTATGTGCTAACACCTCAAACAACAAAGCACCACTAGGACATCCTTCTTTGATTACTCACCTTTGCAAGCTAGCTGGGGTGGATACTTCTGTTCCACCATTTGAGAGGCCAAGAAAAGCTATTGATGAGGCCTATTACAAACAGTACTGTGGAGGTGAGGATGTTGCTCAGCCAGTTCCACCACGTCGTGCTCGCAGAGAGAGAGGGCCAGCACAGAGCCAGACATCTGCTGAGACACATGAAGCAGAACCATTCCAGATGAGGGACATGTATATGTCTCTTATAGGTGCTCAGTTGCAGTCCATTCACAGAGGGTAGGTGGTCACTGCTGAGATGATAGTGGGGATGTATGATACACCTCCAGCCCACAGGTGGACTATGGATGAATTCCATAATGTAGTAGCTTGGCCAGAAGAACCAGTGCATGGAGGAGGAGCTGGAGCAGTTGAAGCTTCAGCTAGAGATATGGAAGAAGATGAAGCTGATAAGGAGGATGCATTTGAAGATGATGAAGATGAGGAGGAAGAAGAAGATACAGAGGACAGCTCAGACTGATGATGAGCTGAGATAGCATTTACTGATGAATGCTATCATATGATTATGCGTTTGTGGTTTAAGTTTTCTAAACTTATTTATTATTTGTTTTAGATTAGGGTTTGATGTACTCTATTGGAAACCTGGTTTGTTATGATGGTTTGCTATTAACTGTGATTGTGTGATAAGTAATGCTTGATGATGATTAGTGATTGATTGATGTTGAGATAGATGTGCACATTAAAATGCTTATACAGGTGATTCACAAGCTTTGTGAACAAATGCAGGATATCATGATTATGATTGTGAAATTAAGCAGGATGTGTATGTCAAATGTGAATGAGCTTATATGTGAGGTTTTGAGCTCCAGAGTTTTTGGTATGATTGAATGCTATTACTTTGAAAGCATGAATGACTTTGCTCAGGTTTTCTATGATTGAATCAATTGCTTGTTTTGCTTCATGTGATCAAGGCCGTTTGTTGGAACCCTTTTTATTGGCCAAATTCATAAAGTTAGCCCACTAAAAGAGAACACTTTGTGTTCTATCCTTTGAACCCTTAGCCTTGAACATACACTGAAAACCCTTGATTGAAAATCTTTACCTTGAGTTAAGTAGAAGATCTTGTGTGGTATTGTTAAATGTTCAAGTTTGGGGTTGTTGGGAAAACATGAAAAAGGAAAAGCATTGAGCTAAGAGCTAAAAAAGTAAGAATATGCAAAGAAAAAGAAAAAAAGAAAAGAAAAAAAAAAGAGAAGCAAAGCTCAATGCAAATGCAAAGGCAAGTTGGGAAGAATAAGAATAATTGTGTTGTTATGACTCTCTTAACTCAAGGATTTTGTGATCCAGAAAAACCAATTTTCTTGTTAGCCAAGCCACATTATAAGCCATTGAAAAGTCCTTGGGATGATGCATGCTTGTGAATGTTTTTGATTGTGGTAAAATGAAAGGCAAAGTTGATTCATGTAACATTGTGATAGTAGAGTGAATGAGTGATTACCTTTTATACACTTGTGTGTTGAGTGAAACACTTTATCTAGTGAGGAAATACTCCATTAGCACATGAACATCCATGCTTAATTGATTGATCATTCATGAAAAATAGCATTTGTTGGAATTTAAATGACTTTGTGAACACTAAAGCATGTGCACATCTTGATTGAACTCTTGGTCATAAGTTTGATTGAAGTTTTTACTTATCATTGAAAAGAAGATTTTAGAATGAGTGAATCATCATATGAATTGGTGGAAGATGGAGTTACATCTTGTTTGCTTGAGGACAAGCAAAGTTCTAAGTTTGGGGTTGTGATAACAGTTGAAAAACTGTTATTTTCATGCTTAAAATTGACACTAAAAGCAACCTTTACACTTAGAAACTAGCTTGAAATCATGCTTTTACCAATATTTTCAGAAATAAGAGAGCTGGACAGGTTTATGCTTGATTTCAGTGTTTTTGTGCAGGTTTTAAGGTGAATTTGGTGAAAGAAGTGAAGAAGGAGAGAGATGAAATCAGATAAGACATCAAAAAGTGCAAAAAGAGAAGCCGCAACTGCCGCTCAGCGGTAGTTTACCGCTGAGCGGCACTCAGGCAGTCACGCTGGCTCCGCTGAGGGGTGAAATGGCCACTGAGGGGAGAAAACAAAGTCACGCACTCACCGCTGAGCGGTATTTTACCGCTGAGCGGCACTTTAATGGGCTTGGACTTGACTTTTTGTAATTTACGAATGATATATAAGCTTTAGGGTTTCCTAGGGTTAGGCATCTTTGGCAGAAACGAGGCAAACACTCTCTCTTCCACCCCTTTGAAGGAGGATCTTGGATGCTCAGGCTACCTCTTCACCTTTTTAGGGTTTATTCTTTCATTCTTTCATTGTAATTCATCTAGGTTCACCATGAATATGGTGAACTAAACCTTGTATGTTTGTTGGGGAATCAATGTAATCTTATGAAGCTCTCATATATGGAATCTGTTTGTTACATCTTTTAATTAAGATTTATGCTTTCTTTCATCACTAGTTAGGGTTTTTCCTCTTTGCTTAATGCTTGCATTGTTTAACTCATTCGATGCATGATTATTGGTTTTGTCGATACGGGAACGTACGGGGAAGTCTAGATCCGGGGAATTTCTCCCAATATGATATTGGTTGTCGTTAAGCTCCTGCACTTATGAACTGATCATTAGGAATGCTAGGAATTGTATGAACTCGTGATTGGGGAGAAGCCTTCTAGAAAGGTACTTTAGAGAGTGGCATTAACAATGATGATTTGAATGTTGAATTCCTAAAATATATGAGAGTGGATAAGATGAAATTGACCCCCAACAACATATTCATTGATATATTCCATTGAAAGTGTGTGTCTTTTGTTTTAGCCATTGATCAAAACTTCATGCATACATGTTTATTTTCTGTCTTGCATATTAAACTCCAAATATTTCGTCTTTAAGTCTTAGCTAATCAAGAAATCACATAACTAAACTAGGCCGTGAGTCCTTTGGGAAGAACGATACTTGGTCTTACCAAGTTTATTACTTGAACGATTCGGTCATACTTGCCGATTGAAACACAAGTTTGTGACATCATATTTTGGTGCTCATACATTTGTCCATCATACATCCACCTATATTGCATTGGTCCACCATGTCTTGCTTCATTTGCAAGATGAATAGGAAGATGTTCAATTGAATCAAAGAATGTAGGAGGAAATATTCTTTCCTAATTTGAAAAGAATAAGTGCAATATCTAACCTTCTTAGTGAATCTTCCATTAGCATCGTCGAACACAAATATTTGAAGAAGTGACACTAGTGGAAAAATGACATTTTATAACAAACCTATTATGACGGATAAAAATTATCCATCATAATAGGGAGATATTATAACGTAGTTTTTTAAATCAATTATAATATGAGACGCGGTGGCAAACTTGTAAATAAGTTTAAGACATATTATAATGTAGTTTTGAAAATCAGTTATAATATGAAACGTAGTGGCAAACTTGTAAATAGGTTTAAAACATATTATAACGTAGTTTTGAAAATCAGTTATAATATGAAAAGCGGTGGCTAACTTGTAAATAAGTTGAAAACCTATTATTGATGTATTATAACGGAGTTTTATAAATCAATAATAATATCTCACGTTCCCTATCACTCTCATTCCTCTCTTCACGTTCCCTCTCACTCTCATTCCTCTCTTCCTCTTCGTCTCATCCCTCTCACTTGCATTTCTCAGCACTCCTCACTCGCATTTTTCAGCACTCCTCTGTGCCTATGTTCTTCTCGGCTCCGAGAACACTCCTTCCTCCGCAAGACTACTTCTGGCTCCGCTGCCTCTTCCTCGAAATCTCTGAAGTCTGACCAAGTAGGTTTTATGATGCATAGTTCACATTCTACTATTTGTTTTTCCCTAATTTGTTATGTTTTTCTTCTATTAATTTCACTAATCTCTTAGATTGGTGGGGATTGTGTTTCGATTGGTGGAGAAATTAGCGGCGTTAACACGAGAGAGGAGGAGGAGGGAGCCTTATCCACAACGGTGATTGGAGAATTTTGAAGGTAGTTATAGTTCACATTCTTCTCTGTAACACTTTTCCCCTCTTTTTATCCTGTTAATTTAGTTTTCATTGATTCTTGAAGAACAAAAAGATCGTGTTTTAAGTCTCGTGCACGAGAATCTGCTTCAAATTTAATTTTGGATTTAGGGTTATATTTCTACAAATAAACCAGTGTAATCATAGACTATTTTTAATTAAAAAAACTTTTCTGTCTGAATTATTGATGATGGATTGTGCCAATGAAAGTGGCAGAGAAAAAGTAGCAGAGTAGTGGTTTTTTCAAGGAAGAAGGGGTTTTCTTCAGGGTTTGTGTATCTTCCAACTTGTAATTCACTCTATTATTTTAGATCTACATTCTTTCCAATTCAAATAACAAAATACAAAAAATAAGAACAACTAATAACTCATATACCAGAAGCAGAAAATTCTACAGATGGCTCTCATCTTGAAATAACATTCTACTAGGAATGTTTTGTCTGAGAATTTTGGTGTTCTGAGTAATGTTCAACATGAGTCTTTAACTCTCGATCTTGATGCTAAATTCTTATGCTTGGTTATACGGTTCCACATATAAGATGTGATTTTTTTTTATGTTTATTTAGAAGCTAATAGTTATAGCTTCCAAATATTGATTTCTGAACCAGTACTTATGAAACACTTTGATTTCATTGTCGGGCTGGAAAGCTACTCTTCAACCACTTATTTAAAAATGATGCCTTTTAACATCCATTTGATGATATGCTTAGATGATTTAAGAGTGAAATTTCTATTTTTATAAAGATCAAATAGAAGATGTGGTCAATTATGGACAATGAAACACATCTTATAAAAGGTTGTGTGTATTGGGCATAGTAATGTTGTTTAAATTCTTAAATTACATCATCAATTCTAGCTACTTCTACTCTGTATAATTTAAATTTCCACGAATTTAAATTATATGATTATTATGCCTTTGGCAACCTCTCTAACAACTTTGTAAAGATGTGGGTATAAGACAACATTCTGATAAAATCGCTGCAACGGAATTATTAGCGTGGAACAAACCAAGAGGGGGGGTGAATTGGTTATATACTTTTATTTTGCCTTTTATTATTTTTCTCTTAATTTTTCTTACTGAGCAGATAATTAAATATAAATGACAGAGTAAGGGAAAGAGAAAAATTGCACAGGTGATTTTATCCTAGTTCAGATCACTCGGATCCTACGTCCAGTCTCTTATCTCAACCAAGATAAACCTTTTTCACTAATCACAAAATAGTTACAAATATTAATCACAAAGAAAAACAATTTGTAAGAGTTTAGAAATACCACCTCTCTTGAAACCACAAGAGATGAACTTACACTTCCTTTGAATCTTCACAAAGGATGACCACCTCCTTCAAATGATTCACGAAGGATGATTCTCTTCCAGGCACTTCCTCGGACACACCAAGGATGAACAAGTTATTCCTCTGTCACCGCAGTAGCACTTCAGGACTTTGCAGACAAGAGTTTCCTTAGCTTCAACAGAGTTCTCAAAGAGTTCAGAGATCTTTAACACAAGGGAAGAGTTGTTTTTGAGATAAAGAGTGAGTCATTTTATAGACTCAGCCTAATACCCTTCCATTCTTCGAAAACGGGCCATCTAACGCATTTAATCGATTAACATAAATATTAATCGATTAATAATGAGTACAACGGCTAGTTTTTGAAATCTGAAACCCCCAACGGCTAGTGTTAATTGATTATTCTCAGGAATGATCGATTAACTAATCGATTATTATTAGCTTTAATCGATTATTACAGGGGCAATTGGGTTTTCAGTGTCAGCCTCGTTTTAATCGATTAAAACTGGGTTTAATCGATTAAAACAGCTTGTGGATGATTCTCAACAGTAAATAAATCAAATATAAATTACAAGAATCAACCCTAATACATATAAGAGCACTATTACATCAACTTTGATTATTATAAAAGCTTTATAAACTACAGAGATCTTCAATCTGCCTTTATGGATCTTGACTTGTGCAAATCTGTTCATCATCAAAACTTCATCTTTGATTTTTGCTAATATTCTCCCCCTTTTTGATGATGATCAAAAACTCCTTTGATTTAAAGCTTTTAGTAATAATCTGGATAAAACACAACTTATGGAAGAAAAAGTGCATTAGTGAAAAAACACAAATAAGCAAATAAGCTTTAAACATTTTCTTCCCCTTTTTGATCATAATTAAAAAGTTGTGTTTGATGTGCTCCCCCTAAGATAATACTCCCCCTTAATAAAAGCATGTATGCATATGAGCTAAAAATATTTCAAATTTAAAGATTCATTCAAACATACACAATAGGATATTTAAAGCTTATAATTTTAGGATAAAGAACTTATAAAACATTGTTTAGATCTTCATCTTGAGGATTGTCATCATTCTTCGCTTCATTTGTTGTCTTCTACAAATCTTCATCATTGCCTGCATGTAATTCAACTGACTCAAGAGGTTTTGCCTCAAGGTCTACAATTTCATCAAAGACAACATGCACACATTCTTCTATTTCAAATGTTTTCCGATTGAAAACTATATATGCTTTGTATATTAGAAGATATCCAAAAAAAATAGTTTCATCGGCCTTGGAATAAAATTTTCTTAAATTTTGTTTTAAAGAAATTCTAAATATTAAACAATAGGTACCCAACTACTTGTATGGGTCCTTTGGGTTAGATTTAGAAAAAAGAAATCATTTTACAACCCAAACATATCTACCACTTGGAACACCATAATGCTTAATTTTACATTTATTTGAAGTATGACCATTTTTCATACAATAAAAGCATGATACAAAGTTTGTGTTCCTATAAGTTGTTCCTTTTTCTACCCATGTTCTACGGGTTCTATTATTATGTTTATTTTTAATTTTAGGAACATACTTATTTTTAACAACCTTATTTTCATTATTTTTACTACATTCTCCTAAGGTTGTGTGTTCTAGTAGTTTCTTAAAATTTTCACAAGAAGCACATTCATCACTACTAGTAAATTTACCCTTTTCAAAAAATAAAACTTTATTTTTCAAATCTTTATTTTCTTCAAAAATATTTTCAAAATTTAATTTTAAATTTTTATTTTCTTCAAGAATATTTTCAAAGTCTGATTTCAAATTTTTATTTTCTTCAGAAATATTTTCAAAATTTAATTTTAAATTTTTGAAATCCTTTTTCAATTTCTTTTGAGCTTTATCTAATTTTTCAGATTCTACTATTAAAGCAGCATAAGTTTCATGCAATTCATCTTCACTAATTTGACTATAATTATCAGAATCGCTAGATGTACTTACTTGGCTTCCAGCGTCGTCGTTCACCACTAAACAGATGTTTGCTTCTTCATCAGATTCGCTCAAATCGAAAATTGTTTCGTTGTCATCGTCCCATGCGATGTAGGCTTTCTTTTTCTTGAAGTTTTTCTTTTCCTTTAATTCTTCATTCTTTTTTTGATTTGGGCAGTCCGCTTTTAAGTGCCCCCTTTCTCCGCAACCATAACATTTATAGTGTGAGGAAGATCCTTGATTTTCTTTCTTTTCGAATTTTAATCTTCCTTTGTCTTTTGATTTCATGAACCTGTTGAGCCTTTTTATCATGAGTCTCAAATTTTCTTCATCTTCTGAATCTTCATCTTCCATTTTGCTCTTGCTCTTTTCTACCTCAGATTTCAAGGCTATACTCTTTTTCTTAGTTTTTGCTTTCGCTTCTTCTTCATCTAGTCTTCCGAGGTCAAGTTCATGCTCTCTCAACTTTCCAAATAATGTCGCCATAGTCATTGTGTTGAGATTTTGTGACTCCGAGATTGCAGTCACCTTTGGTTGCCACGACCTGTCTAAAGACTTCAAGATTTTAATGTTAAGTTCATCGGTATCAAATGACTTACCCAGTCCAATGAGATGATTGACAATGTTGGTGAAGCGTTTTTGAACGTCTGAAATTGTTTCTCCTTGCTTCATCCGGAACATTTCATACTCTTGGATTAAGGAGTTCTTCCTTGCCCTCTTTACATCATCTGTTTCTTCATGCGTCACTCTGAGTACGTCCCACATTTCTTGAGCAGTTTTGCAGACAGAGACCTTGTAGAACTCATCAACCGTCAACGCTGATGCAATGATATTCCGAGCTTTTACGTCATTCTGAAATCTTTTCTTTTCTTCAATGATCCATTGACCACGGGGCTTTGGTTCCTGTGTATTGTTAGTAGGAACAGAAGAGCCAGACGCAATAACATCCCAAATTTCACAATCAATAGATTCAATAAATATTTGCATTCTTACCTTCCAGAATGCATAGTTCTCACCTGTGAATAGTGGGGGTCTATTGATTGATGCACCCTCTGCAAAGGTTTGATGTGATCCTGCCATTTGAATTACTATCAAAGCAAGCTCTGATGCCAATTGATAAAATCACTACAACGGAATTATTAGCGTGGAACAAACCAAGAGGGGGGGTGAATTGGTTATATACTTTTATTTTGCCTTTTATTATTTTTCTCTTAATTTTTCTTACTGAGCAGATAATTAAATATAAATGACAGAGTAAGGGAAAGAGAAAAATTGCATAGGTGATTTTATCCTGGTTCAGATCACTCGGATCCTACGTCCAGTCGCTTATCTCAACCAAGATAAACCTTTTTCACTAATCACAAAACAGTTACAAATATTAATCACAAAGAAAAACAATTTGTAAGAGTTTAGAAATACCACCTCTCTTGAAACCACAAGAGATGAACTTACACTTCCTTTGAATCTTCACAAATGATGACCACCTCCTTCGAATGATTCACGAAGGATGATTCTCTTCTAGGCACTTCCTCGGACACACCAAGGATGAACAAGCTATTCCTCTGTCACCGAAGTAGCACTTCAGGACTTTGCAGACAAGAGTTTCCTTAGCTTCAACAGAGTTCTCAAAGAGTTCAGAGATCTTTAGCACAAGGGAAGAGTTGTTTTTGAGATAAAGAGTGAGCCATTTTATAGACTCAGCCTAATACCCTTCCATTCTTCGAAAACGGGCCATCTAACGCATTTAATCGATTAACATAAATATTAATCGATTAATAATGAGTACAACAGCTAGTTTTTCAAATCTGAAACCCCCAACGGCTAGTTTTTCAAATCTGAAACCCCCAACGGCTAGTGTTAATTGATTATTCTCAGGAATGATCGATTAACTAATCGATTATTATTAGCTTTAATCGATTATTACAGGGGCAATTGGGTTTTCAGTGTCAACCTCGTTTTAATCGATTAAAACTGGGTTTAATCGATTAAAACAGCTTGTGGATGATTCTCAACAGTAAATAAATCAAATATAAATTACAAGAATCAACCCTAATACATATAAGAGCATTATTACATCAACTTTGATTATTATAAAAGCTTTATAAACTATAGAGATCTTCAATCTGCCTTTATGGATCTTGACTTGTGCAAATCTGTTCATCATCAAAACTTCATCTTTGATTTTTGCTAACACATTCATTATAGAATGTCTATACTAACATTTTAGATTATTCCAAATGTTTAACTTATTGAACTGTATTCTTCCATTATCTCTACTACTCTTTCTCTCAACTGCCCATGCTTAAATCAATTTGCTCACTTCCTATTTATTCCCTCTTACATTTCTTAGAATAAGCCAATTTTATGTAGTGATGGTTCCTTCAAATAACTATTTCAGACAAAAAGGGCTATATAGTACGCTGTATATGAATATGATATTATCCTTTGAGGGAACAGTCCCCATAATTTTCCTATATACACAGCGAATTGATTTCTATTGCTTTTCTGGCAAGTGACCCTAAATAATAAACAACTTCTGTTAGGGTCTGATTCATAACATCTTTCATCTAAGAGAAAATTTTTAGTGTTTTTTAAACTAAAAATAAAAATAAAAATAAAAATTATGTCAAGTATAGAGACCCAACTTTTTTTTTTGAAAATTATAACTTCATTGTAATAATGTGTCTTGCTATCATGTGGCTTTTCTACTAATGTATAAAATACACATGCTTATTTTTTTTACGTTTTCTCCGTATTTTGTTCCTTTTTTAAAATATGAATTTAAAGAGTTTTTATTTATTACTAATCCTTAGTCTTATGAATGTGTGATGAATCTTTTATAAATGTATTGCTTATAACATCAGATTGTTCAATTTTCTAGAAAATTGAGGAGGCCGGGAGTAATAAGGAAAAAGATGTAGATTTTCTTTCATCCATAGAGGTAAGTTTTCCTTACTGTTATTGTTAGATCATGTTTAATTAGTGACAAATGTATCTCAATATGTAGTTACCCTGCTTGTGGGGCATAAAATATGTAGTTGACAATATTATTTATTTTAAACAGGTTTTGATTATTGATCATGCAGATGTAATATCAATGCAGGTCTGTAGTGATCTTCCTTTAAATTAGTGTAACAAATTGATTTTCCCGTTATTTTGACTACTATATGTGGGGGAGGTATTGGAAGTAAGATATACAAATCTGATTTTTCTACACAAGAATTTTGAGATTGTATATTTGTCTACAATAAGGTATTAAAATACTAACTAAATACTTATCCAGCTATTCATTACAATATTGTTTTAACTCTATTATTTTATTTGTAAATCTTTAATGATTCATCTCCCATGGAAGCTGCAGACATTGAATACATTAGAAGGAACTGGGCTTCTTTTATTTTAAGTGTTAGTAGAAACTTGGCTACACTTAAATAGTGGATGTACATTAATGTAATATTTGGATTTAATATATAGTTTCATGTATAAATGATGTATTAAATATTAGATTATTTAATATTTGAAATGAATTCTATTTTGTTAGTTTCAATAAATTTGTTTATTTAAAGTTATATTGATTATAAATGGATTGGATGAGATGATAATGCAGGAATATTATTATAATTTCATTGGATGTCAAATTTAATAATCAATTTTTTTTAAAAAAACATTTATTATAATGTACTAAGCAATGTATGTTATGGTACGTTGATCACATATTATAACGTACAATAATATATACGTAATAATATATAACATATTATAAAGTACAAAATCTTCTACGTTATAAAATGCGCAGACTTACTATATCGCACAAAACTATGTTCCCAATAACTACGATATAAAAGATCATTTTTGTACGTTATAAAAAATCATTTTTCCACTAGTGTGACTTATTTCTATTAGTAGATTTAACACGTAAATTGGCAAAGAACTTAATGCAAGAAGAAGTAATGTCTCCATAATACATGACAATCATGACTCTTATATCCTGAATACTACCTTTTTCAATATTAGGACATCTAGCCATGTTTGACGAATAACCATCCAGCATTATTCGAAAGATCGTAATCCATCGGTAAGTTTTACAGTAGTAAGGTTTTAGCTACAGTAAATATAAAACATAATTTAGAATCAATAATAAAGCTAAAATCTTAGTACCTAATACTAAAGATCAATTTAAACTCTAATTAATAAAACAACTATAATTTTGTTACTAATAATTGACTATTTTAAATACCAACAAATTTTAATTTAGTATCAACATAATCAATACAACAACCTAATTTATTTGGTCTATAAATTTTATTATTATTTAATGATTTTTTTAGTATAAATTCTTAAAACTATTTTTCATTGAAAATAACGTCAATTTAAGTAGGTTTTGGTATTTTCAATTTTTTTATTGATTAATATTTCCTAAAATTTCATCCATTTATAATAAATGTAATATAATATTATAATAAATGAAATATTTAATACCCTTTAATATTAAACTATACAAGTAATATATTTATTTAGAGTCATAACTGAACTACTAACGTTTACTTCAATTTAAGATATTATTTTATCTTAGTGTGAAAGGTGAGGTATAATATTTTAGTACTATAATAAGGCAATATTTAATATCATTGAATATTGAGCTATACAAGTAATATATTTATTGAGAATAATAACTGGACTAATAACGTTCACTTCAATTTAAGATACTATTCAATTTAATAAATTTATTGGAAGTAACAGCTATACTAAAATTTAAGATATTATTTCACAATTATTAAAATTTTAAGGTTATGAAATTTTAAAATTATAAAATTTTTAAAAAGCAAAACTATAAAGTTATTAAATTATTAAATTATAAAATTGTAAAATTATAAAATATTATAAAATAAATAATATAAATTATAAAATTTTGAAATAATATGTTATATGAAGTGACTAAGGTGACGGGTTAAGATAAAGTCATGTCACTCACTTAATAGTTAAATAAGACTCAATTAAAAATAAAAAATATTTAATACTCGACATAATACAAAAAGTTAACTAGGAATTTAAGTAAACATACCCATTCAGGGACTTAAAACTTAAGGTTTTTTGGTAGAACACTCTTCCATATTAACAATTCAAGTTTATAATAGATACTAAAGTAACTTTGATATTATTCTTTTGAAATATTTTTATATAAATATTTATCTGTAATTTTTAAAAAAATTTACTGTAAAATATTAATTTTATTTAACGTAACATTACAAAAAACAATCATTAAACCACTAGTAAAAAATTGGGTTTTTACAGCGCACATTATGCCACGGTTACAAGGAAACCGCAGCATAATGGTGCGCGGTGGCAGTTTTGTAAATAAATCGAACACATATGCCGCGGTTCGGATCAGAACCGTAGCATATACTCCAGTCAACCATTACCTTTGACGCCACGTGTGAATAAAAAATTAAATAACAGCGGTATATGCCGCGGTTGTCCAGAGAACCGCGGCATATACAACTGCCAATTAATTGCAGGTGCTGACTGGGTCAGAGAATTTCAAACGTTACTGAGGTATATGCCGCGGTTGTCCAGAGAACTGCGGCGGCATATACCCCTGTAACTTCTCAACTTCTCTGCCAGTTAGAGAATTTCAGAAGTTACAGGGGTATATGCCGCGGTTCCGTAGAGCAACCGCGGCATATACCCCTGCACATCTACTGAAATTCCCCATAAGGCAGTTGGGCAGACAGTTGTGTTCAGCACGTTACAGGGGTATATGCCGTGGTTCTAGGAGCAACCGCGACATATTCGCCTATCTGAAATTAATTTAATATGTATTTGAAATATTTCGAGGTATATGCCGCGGTTGCCCGCTGAACCGCGGCATATAGTTTGAAAATAATTTCAAAAATGCCATTTAGGATTATTTATTTAATTAGTATATACCGCGGTTAAGTAGAGAACCGCGGTAGATTCCCCCGTTCAGAGTTAAAAAACAAAACTTGGAATAGTGATCGTCTTCTTCGCGCTGCTCTGTTCGCGTTTTCTTCTCCTCCGACAGCCATCATCTCAGGTACGCGTTTCTGCACCGTTTAAACTTGAAATTATTCGGTCCTTTCTCATTTGTGACGCGTTTGAAACAGTTTTAGCCGATCAAAATCGTTTGAAACTCGTCATTCCCTCTCCGCTGCGATTTTGTTTTCTTTGCACCAAGCGTTTTCGCCGTTCCTCTTCCAGGTATTTATGCCCTTTTGCATTCTTAACGTGATTTCTTCATTAGTTTTTGCATAATGCTATAGTTTTGGTAATGTATGAAGTTTCTATAATTTTGGTAATGTATGGTATAATTTTTGCTTTAATTTTGATAATGCATGAAATTGTTATAGTTTTGGTAATGTATGGTATGGTTTTTGCTATAGTTTTGGTAATGTGTGTTGTAGTTCTTGTATGAAATTGCAAGTTTGATTTTTAGTAGCTTATCTTTTTATGTAATATTTAGGAATATGGATCGAAATTGGATTAATTTACCACGTATTAGTGCTGAGTACGAGAGAGGTGTAGAGGAATTTATACAATTTGCGCAACGTAATGAGGGGAGAAGTGATGATGAAGTGAAGTTTAGATGTCCTTGTGTGAACTGTTTGAATGGGAGAAAGTTGAACGCAACTCAAATTAGAGAACATCTTATATGTGATGGTTTTCTAAGATGCTATACAACATGGATCTGGCACGGCGAAGAAATGCATTTTCCCAATGACTCTCAAAGTGTAAATGTTACTGATTCCACCATCGAAGAAGATCGACCGGATGAAGACAAATTGGAGGACATGATCCGCGATGTTGGAGCAGAAAATTTTGCCAAAGCTCATGTGTATGAGACGATGTCGACTGATGCGGAAACACCTTTGTATGTCGATTCAACTAAGTTCACACGTTTGTCAGCGGTGTTAAGGCTGATGAATTTGAAGGCGAGCAATGGATGGACTGATAAGAGTTTTACATAACTGTTGACGTTGTTGAATGAAATGTTGCCAGATGGAAATACACTACCCACTCGTAATTATGATGCGAAGAAAATTCTTTGTCCAATGGGTATGGAGTATAAAAGGATACATGCTTGTCCCAATGGCTGCATTTTGTATAGGAAAGAGTTTGAATTTTTGACAAAGTGTCCAAAATGTGGCTTATCACGATACAAGTCAAAAAACAATAGTGAAGATAATGGTCAGATAGAAAAAAATGGATCTGCTTTGAAAGTAGTTTGGTACCTTCCAATAGTGCCCAGACTTAAGCATTTGTTTGCGAATCCCAAAGATGCTAAAAATCTTAGATGGCATGCAGATGAGAGAAAAATTGACGGGCTGCTTCGTCATCCAGCTGATTCAAAGCAATGGAAAAATATTGATCGACAATTCCCCGAATTTGGTAAAGAGTGTAGAAATCTTAGGCTTGGTTTAGCCACTGATGGAATGAACCCATTTGGTAATCTGAGTACCAATCACAGTTGTTGGCCAGTTATATTGATAATTTACAACTTATCTCCTGCATTGTGCATGAAGAGGAAGTACATGATGTTGTCTATGATGATATCTGGTCCAAAGCATCCTGGAAATGACATAGATGTTTATCTAAGCCCACTAGTTGAAGACTTGAAGGTTTTGTGGGTTGATGGGGTTGAAATATTTGATGCATTCGCTTCAGAGACTTTTATGATGCGTGCAATGTTATTTTGCACCATTAATGACTTTCCTGCTTATGGTAATTTGTCAGGATACAGTGTCAAGGGTCATAAAGCGTGTCCTATATGTGAAGAAAACACTGCAGCTCATCAATTGAAACATGGAAGAAAGACGGTGTATCTGCGTCATCGGAGATTTCTAGAACGTAATCATCCATATCGAAGGTTAAAAAAAGCATTCAATGGAGATCAAGAGAGGGACGAAGCACCAAATCCACTTACTGGCCTTCAAGTTCTTGAAAAAGTTAATAAAATACATCATGTATTTGGGAAAACATCGAAGAAGTCATCTGTAACGACCCCTTGGAAGAAGAAATCAATATTCTTTGATCTTCCATATTGGTCAAAGTTAGATGTTCGACATTGCATAGATGTGATGCATGTAGAAAAGAATGTGTGTGATAGCTTGATTGGTACATTACTCAACATTCAGGGAAAGACAAAAGATGGAGTGAATGCTCGTTTGGATTTGGTTGACATGAATATCCGAGAAGAGTTGGCACCCAAGGAGATTGGTAAACGTACTTATTTGCCCCCTGCATGTTACACAATGTCTAAACAAGAGAAGATAAGTTTTTGTGTATGTTTAAAGAGTATCAAAGTACCACAAGGATACTCTTCAAATATGAAGAGTTTAGTGTCAATGCAGGACTTAAAGCTTGTTGGCATGAAGTCTCACGATTGTCACGTTTTAATGCAACAGTTGTTACCGGTGGCTATTCGTGGAATTTTGCCCAAAAATGTTAGGCACACCATAAACAGGTTGTGTTCATGGTTCTCGTCAATATGTAGTAAAGCCATCGATCCTACAAAGTTAGATGAACTTCAAGGCGAGATAGTTATCATCTTGTGTCAACTAGAGATGTTTTTCCCTCCATCTTTTTTTGACATCATGGTACATTTACTTGTTCATTTGGTTAGAGAAATCAAGTTGTGCGGACCGGTATACTTAAGATGGATGTATCCTATTGAGCGTTATATGAAGATTTTGAAAGGGTACGTTAAAAATCCATATCGTCCTGAAGGTTCGATGATTGAAAAGTATATTGCTGAAGAAAGTATCGAGTTTTGTTCAGATTACATGACATCAACGAATCCAATAGGAGTTCCTCGCACAGCATGGTTGAATAAATTTTCTACAAGTAAAAGCATCCGAGGTGTCAATGTGGTGACAAAAGATCGCGAAGAATTGTTGCAAGCGCATCTTTATATATTGAACAACACAGATGAGGTGATCCCTTTTTTGGAAGCACACAAAGCCATTGTTAAGAATAAAAATCCAAGACAATCAGAGAAATGGCAATTGATGGAGCATAACAAAACATTTATGTCTTGGTTCAAATCTGAAATTGACAAAGAGCCACATTCTTCTGAAACTTTATTGTGGCTTGCAAATGGTTTGAAGTTTGATGTCGTGTGTTGTACAGGTTATGAAGTCAATAATTGCACATTCTATACGAAGACTTTGGATGATAAAAGCACAGTACAAAATAGTGGAATCAGTTTAGAAGCTGAGTCACTTCAATTTTCCACATCAAAAGATCAATCTCCTGTACTTGGATCAATGAGATATTATGGTATAATAGAAGAGATATGGGAGGTTGATTACACCAAGTTTTTTGTTCCATTGTTCAAGTGTAAGTGGTTTGACAATAAGAGTGGTGTGAAAATAGATGACTCGGGTATGACACTGGTTGATTTTCGCAAGGTGGGTTACCGAGACGAACCGTTTATCATGGTTCATCAAGCATCTCAAGTTTTTTATGTCAAAGATACTGCGTCTGACCATTGGTATGTTGTTCTTCAAGGCAAAAAACAAATTGAAGTTAACGAAGACAATTTGATTAATATTTATATTGCTGACAACCATTCATTTCAAACTACAACAAATTTGGATGACCAATCTCTAGTTGACGATGATTTACATGCAATTCGGTCAGATCATGATGAGGGAATATACATATGATGAATCCATATCTTTATGTATGAATTTTCAATTTCTGTATAAGTATTTTATTAATATAACATAAGTTTTCCTTTTATACATTTCCTATGATTACTATTACATGTTTTGTTAATTTATATGATATTACATAAGTCTTGAAATAAAATTTAATGTTGTTATTTATTTTGACAGATATATGGCTGATCATCCACATTCTTCAGGGGATGAGGCTCCCCCAACCAAAATCACTAGAGGACCCACTAGGATGAAACAACTATTGATCAGGAAAAATAGTGGTGAAAGAACTCCGGTGAATGTGAATGTCACCACGGGTGTGGCAACTGGCCCCTATGCAGATGACTTCCGATCATACCTTGGAGTAGTGGCACGTGATAAGATTAGCATTCTCATTCCATCTTTTGATCATGTGTCCGAGGTTGATCGGAACATTATTTGGAAAGATATATTGGTAAGTTAGTTAATAGCATTTGAATTAAAATTTGTTTATATTGATAATTTTGTACTAATACAACTTTATTATGTTTTTTTCAGATGACATTTGACATTCCAAATGTCACATCACTTAGAAATAAGTGTTTGTCAACTGTTGCAGAAAATTTCAGAAACTTTAAAAGCAAGTTGACATCAAGATACATCTTTGGACACCTTAAACATAAAAGTCCATGTAGTGCATATAAGTTCATTGATGAGGAGACTTGGCGGCTTTTTAAAGAGAGTCGGATGTCAGAGGAATGGCAGGTTTGTGTAGTTCATATTATTCAATTCCTCATTAACAAATATATATCATATGAACTAATTAATTAATGTGTATGTGACAGGCAATTAGAAGCAAAGCACAAGGAACAAGTGCTCACAACAAAAACCCCCACCTATTATCTCGTGGTGGGTATAGGAAGCTTGAGGAGAAAATCCTCAAGCAAAAGACAGATGCTATACCACCATCTCAGGGTGGTAGCCCTCCTTAGCCTCCTTCTCCACCGTCTAGACATGAGAAATGGAAGTTGGCCCGTATGCGACCATCGGGCACCTACTCTTCCGACACTGCACGAGAGATTTCTGAAAGAATTGTAAGTTATCACTGTTCCTAAAATAATAAGTATTGTCATTATACATACTACATTAAACTATTTAAAGAATAGTGGTGTTTTGTAATGTTACAGGACACCTTGGTTGAGCAGAGCTCCCAAGGCCAATTCACTCCAGAGGGTCGCCAAGATATTCTTGCTGCTGCGATTGGACGACCTGAGCACCCTGGACGTGTACGTGCTGTAGGTCCTGGAGTAGGAATTACAGATTATTTTGGGAGCTCTTCTCGTCAGCCTTCATATTCATACAACGATACACAAAGGATGACAGAAGAGATCACAAAAAAGGTCCGACAAGACCTTAGAGAGGAGATCAGGGCTGAGGTGAGGGCTGAATTCCAGATGCTATACCAGCAGCAGTTTCAGAGCATGCGCCCGGTGCCGTCTCCTATAGAGGAACATGTTATCCCTCCCCCTCCCACAGGTAAACTTAAAAAACATTTATGTGCAATTATTTCTATCTTTTGTATAATCTAACATTTACTCTAACAGGGAGAAGCGCGAAAGGAAGTTGTTCCGCATCAGCCATCCCAGAGGATGACATGGACGATGGTAGTCCATGTCTGCTATACATTTTAGAGGATACTGAGATGGTGCTGGTAGCTCGTGGAACAGAGTTTAGGTCAGCGACTGTATGTCATGGTATGCAACTATTAGAGGATGAGGTGAAGGTCTCAGTGGATGAAATGATCATACCAGATGCCTCGGTTCCTCTGTCCACGGAAGAGATTTTCACTGTGGAACAAGCATATAAGTCGTTTATCAGTTGGCCTAAATTTTTGGTTAAACCAGTTTCTGACCCCTCGGTATGAAATTCCTCTTTACACTTCTCAATTTTAAAGGTTTTTGATGTCAAAACTTATCTTATCTTTTCATGTAACAACAGACGCAGGCACAAGAGAAGATTCCTCTATCTGAGGATGACCCTCTTTCTTCATTGCATCTACTTGCTGACATCCTTGATGATAAGCCTTTGGAGGTTGTGTATGATGGTAATGTATTTGGGGCAGGCTCTGAGGTCCCAATATACCTTAATAGCCAAGATGTCCGTGAGCTTGCGTCGGGAACACAAGAGTTGAATATTTCAATTATTCAACTATGGACGATGTAAGTCTATGACCAATTATTTATATATAAAATTCATTTGTATATCAAGTATCCTTATATCAAAGTTAATTTTTGATTTCAGGTATATGTCTGGGGTCACTAATAAGTTGGGGCGTTCTGATGATTATGGATTCATTGATCCCCAATCAATTCATGAATCAAATGATTTTGAGCATATCAACATGAGTCTGATAAGAAGTTTTGGAAGGGGCAAGAAAATATACTTTTTGCCTTATATATCCGGGTAAGTCAACTTTGTTAACATAATAATGTTCCATATGTGATTTTAATATTTAATAGTTACGTTATTATGAATTTCAGGCGCCATTGGCAACTTCTTGTTATGTCTATGCAAGACAACTATGCTTTGTGGTTCTGCTCATTGCACAGGCCTCCTCCCACACAACTCAAACAAGCAATTGATTGGTAAGAACCTCAATGTTTGGACTTTCTTTGTTATATAACTGAATGCTAAAACCTTTTTTTATATATAGTTCTATTCCAGCAAGTATGATGATGGGTGGGAGATCAATTGTTAACAGTAGAAAGATTGCTTGGATTTCTCTCAAGGTTTGACATATGCTAAAGTCATACTTTGTTATAATTGTTTTATAACAAATGTTATTAACTAACTATTATCAACTGTGATGATATATTGTAGTGTAACAGACAAAATGGGTCATATGAGTGTGGATACTATGTAATGTATTGGATGACCCATATTGTTCGTTCTCACATCACAAGTCGCTGGGAAACGGTAATATTTAACTTTAACAAATTTAGATTTTTTAACAAATGTTGAATTCATATACACTAAATAAAATGAATTGTATTTTGCAGAGATTCAAGACTACTACACCAGTTCCTGAGAAGTCACTATTATTCATTAGGAACGCTGCTGCGAAGTATATAGTTAGATTATACAATAGCTCTTAGATTTAAACAATGCATTTGATTAGATAGAATTTTCTTAGACTTTGTACTTTATTTGATGTTGAAATACATTTGAACATGTGTTTGTTATGTTCAAATTGAATTTGTGTACATGTTTTTATATGCAGGTCTGTTTTTGTGGTAGTGGATATCACAAAAACAGACCTGCAATTTTAAAAAACTGCAGGGGAATATGCCGTGGTTCTAACCACAACCGCGGCATATAGTGTTTTGTTTTTTTTTAAAACGAGACATATGGCCGCGGTTTTAACACCAACCGCGGCATATCGTGTTCCCTCTTTTGCCGCGGTTGAACCGCGGCATATAGGGGATTGTTTTTTTTTTTTTTTTAAAAAAATGGATTTAGGCAGCGGTTCCCTCGACAACCGCGGCATATTCCGCAAACGATATACCGCGGTTATAACCGCGGCCTAAAGTGTCTGACTTACTACCGCGGCTGCATATGCCGCGGTTCTTAAACCGCGACGTATAGTGAAAATGAACCGCGGTAAAAGCCTCTCGCTGCACTAGTGAACAGTAATTAAAATTAGAGATACAAAATAATTAGTTATTATATTAACTAAATTAAATAGTATTTTATAAATTAAAAATTATTAATATTTAAAATAATATTTATTGTTAATAAAAAGTTATAATTAATTTTTGAATTAGACTATAAATTTTTCTCTATATATCATCTAATATTGGTTTTAAACTAGTTTCTAACTTAAAATTAGGGAGACAAATTATTTATTTTTGTAAGGTATATTGGAAGAAAAAAAAAGTATACTCCAAAATATCACCATGTTAAAAACTATGGCCTAACATCTTGAAAAGTGTGAACTAAAATATCCACATTTTATAAAATGTAGTATGTGTCAACAATTTCTACAAATAAAATAGATAGTGTTTCTATTATATTCTTTTGGATTGGAGGAAAATAAAATTTACTTCATAAAGAACAATT
Source organism: Vigna angularis (assembly GCF_016808095.1). Taxonomy (NCBI): domain Eukaryota; kingdom Viridiplantae; phylum Streptophyta; class Magnoliopsida; order Fabales; family Fabaceae; genus Vigna; species Vigna angularis. The sequence goes on along the minus strand of NC_068974.1, from coordinate 25,136,062 downwards.
AAAATCCCTTGCTTATTTATATTTTAAGTAACGGTTTTTGAATCGTTGTAAATATAGAAAAATATTTTCTTAACAACTTTTATTTTTATAATTTTTTTTGCAATAGTCTATGTAATAACTTGTGATGGGTCCATTTTAAATATAATGTGATGGTCCATTTCAAATATATAAATCAATAAAATAGTGATACTTAATTTATTATAAAAATTGTTAAAAAAGAAGTCGTTAACTTATTGTTCCGTAAATATAAGTGTGGCCTAAAGCAAGCCAGGAGTAAGAAACTTGCGAGATTTCATAAATAGAAGGATGAACGAGTTAGGTTTTATTTCTCATTGGAATCATACTAATAGTACAGCTAGTAAAATATATGCTCAAAGCCACTTGCAGGTTTCTTTATCAGTGGCAAGAGATCATAAGAATAAATTTAGAACATATATATGATACAATTTAGAAAATTCTACCAATCATTTAGCAGTGCAAATTAAGCTCAATTGCATCACCTACTTCAATATCTACTCGTGAGAGCCTTCACAACTATTGGACTCCTGACATAATGTCTGCCATCTGACCATATCAGTTTTCCAAACACGTAGTTATTCGTAGCCTTTCCTTTCATGATCTTAAAGGTTACTTTAAAGCGTTTTTCTTCACCAACATTTGTGAACTTCAAGATGCTTGGCTTCACAGAAACAGAGATCCCATTCGGGTTTTGAACGTGAGCAATGTACGTGCTTGGAGAACCAACATTCTTCAATGTCCTCGTAACAGTCACTGACCCAGAGAGATTCGGAACAGTGATTGAGGGATAGTTCAGGTTGAGGAGACTAAATTTCTTGCGGCACACATATGATGAACCTTCTGTGAACACTGAGATCTGTGTCCCGTTGTATCCTAAAGCACATAAGAAGTTTAGGTAATCACCAATTGTTGTGTCATAAACTAACCCGGGATCCATTGCTATGTTTGGTTGTACATGTCCTGCCCCGTAACTGAATGGTGTTGCCATGCCATCAGTAGCATTCAGCAGAGGCTCCACTTCATTATCAAGTGTTGTGGCTGAAAGTAGCGGAGGACAAATTCTCAACATGTTCGGAGCTATATTTACTACCAACTAATCCAATTTGCTTTCTATATATAAGTATTTTGAGAGATGCCATGTTTTATATTTCCAACATATTTTATACCTGTGGTCATGATTGCTGATTTAATAGCAGCAGGACTCCACGAAGGATACGATGCTCTCAACAGTGCCGCAATGCCTGAAACATGAGGGCACGACATTGATGTTCCTGACACTGAATTATACGAAATCCGGCGCTTATCAAACACTTGATTGGTTGGTCCTTGGGCTTTAGTATAGGCTGCTATAATTGACACTCCCGGTGCGGTGACATCAGGCTGAACAGTGGGACAAAGTAGAGTTGTTAGATACTTATATATCTAAGCCATGACAACAAATTCCAAGGAAAATTATAAGTAATGCCACCTTTAGGATCTCTGGCACGACAGTATTTGGCCCTTTAGATGAAAAAGCAGCCATGAACGGTGCTGGCTTAGTACCTAATTGAGTCTTTGGATGTGTAATATACGCCACTGGGAACCTGGCAATAGATAAACTTGAAGTAGTCAAGTCCATGTTGAAAAGATGAGTTTCATGATTACCGTTTACATTGTTTAAGAAAAATTAGAATATATATGGGATCTTACTTGGTTGAGTTGACGTAATTGAAGACAGAAATGCCGTCAGTGAAATTGATATGAGAAGCAGGAAGAACATGAGGATCAGCTATAATTTCATTGCCACTGGCCTTGTTATTAGCAAGGACCATTCCCACGGCACCAGCTAGTAAAGCTTGCTCTCCTTTGTCCACTCTCGCATTTATCCCTCGGAGACATATCACGATCTTTCCCTTCACCTTTTTGGGATCCAAGGTCCCGTTCTGACACAGCACCCTGCATGCGTATTTAAATTTATTTATAGGTACTTAAATCATAAGTAAACCTATATTTTATTCACCATATTCAGTAATAAGTTTTTTATGTCAAGTGTAATGCTGATTTTCAAGCAATGATGGCAATAATGAGTTTCAGATGTTTTATACTCACGCGTCTTCTGTTCTTGCACTGTCCAATTTAGCATCTGTAGCTTTAATAATTGGGTACAACTTGTGTGCCAATCTTGCAGCTGATAAGCTTTCACCCTTCAAATCAAGCAAACAAGATTATTGACTAATGTCTATTTAAACTCAAATCCACGGGATGCCACATCTGCATTTGGAATATAACACACACATATATGGGTCGCTATGTTCACACAAATTCTGAAATCGCTACATTTGAAACTATACAAACAATTTAAACTAATGATTTTCATGGTGAAATTGAGTACTTTTCCGCTATTAAATAATATAGTATGTTCAAAACCGAAGAAAAACTTATCAAATTCAAGGAGATTAAAAAATGATAAATCGTGATTTATTGTAGAACCTTAAATTAAATTTAATGATAATTGTATGGTTATATCTGATATCGTATGGTTATTTAAACTGTATTATCTAGTTACATGTAATGTTTAGCACTTTGTTTCTTTAAATGAAAGTTAATAATTGAAAATAAAAAGCATATCCACCTCAAATTAAAATTGAACAGAAAATGAAAGAATGAGCCATAGAAAAAGCGACGTCAAATTACCGATTATAACTTTAATCTTATCATTTCTAATTTACCTTCATCCAAATTACAAATCCTGAACAACAAATATAATGAACATAAAATGTAAGCCTTCCCATTCTTCTACTTCTTTTTAAAGAATCTTTTTTTTTGTTTCATTGCTTTTTTTTTTTGTAGTTATTTTCTCCTAATATTCTTCTTTTTAAAAAATCTTATTGGTTAAAATGACACTCATCCACAATATAATAAATTCTAATATCAGTTATACTTTGTATATAAATCAAAATAAGATTTAAATATTTGTTCCGTCCATCAAATTTTATATATTATTTCTAATGAACTGACTAAATTTTCCATTATTTTACTCTACTCAACATTTGTCCCTATATATTAATATAAGTGACAACTTTTTGAAAGTTTATTAAAAGTTTAAATACGTTTTTAGTGGTCCCAAACTAAACTTGTTTATTTTTGAATTTTTAATTAAAAACTTATATATTTTAGTACTTTCATCTTTTTGAAATGTTAATTTTTCCTTGAACCATTTCTATTTCATTCTCACAATCTAAAATCTCAGTTAAAGGCGCAATAATTAATTCCTATACCAACTAAAAGAAGCAATAACCAAAGCTTATCTAACATACTCGGAATGGGTAATCAGCTTTCGACATGAGTACCATAACTTGTGGGAGACCAAAACTAACGACAAGAATGCTTGTTGGTAACTCTTTTTATTCGTAAAGCAATTTCATTTATATAAATATATTGTCCTTCCAAAAATATAGGAGTTAATATAAATTTAATAATCTTTTAAAAAATAGTATCACACTCTATTAGATCTATATGACAAATGCTGACTACACCACTATTTATGACATCATCGACATCACTGATTAATGTCATCTAACTTCATAAATTATAAATAGCATTATATAAAATCAAACAACTACAAAAATAAAATAATAAATTAAAGAAAAAAGTATTAAAATATTAAATTTAGACTATTAAAAACATAATTAAAACTCGAATAAACTTTGAAAAAAACACATCATTCAATTACATTAGTATAACAAATATTAAGTATATCATTGTATGTCATATAATTAATATAACTAATTTCGTTTAATTATAAGAATTAAAATTAAGATTTTTCAAAATCAAAGCCCTATAAGAAATTGAATTTTTTATTTGGAAGTGTCACACCAACAGTAAGAATTGAAATCAATATGGAGTTTGGATGTTACTTAATGTTCGTGAGGATGTTAATAATTACTTTTAAAAAAATGTCAGCGATTTTTTTATAAGAATTTTAAAATAGAGAAATACAAAATAAAATCATTTATATAAAATTATTTTTTCAAATTTTATTGTTATTGTATGTAAGATAATTTTAACATTAAAAAAGTCAATTTTTCATGCAATCCAAATAATCTTTACATAAGTCGAAGGAAAACATTTTTTTTAATATTATTTATATTATGTGAGAACCCATTTTAAAGGTATTTTAGTTATTAAAAAAAAATTAAATTTTTTGTTTGTAAAGAAAGAAAATTTTAAAGATAAAATAATGCATGTAAATATATGTAAAAAATTGTTGAAATAATAGTAGCCTGACGGGAAAGCCTTGTAGCATGGTTAAAAAAAGTGGTGGGAAAAAGAGAAAGCACCTTCAAGGTGATATTGTTACCGAGGACAACATAAGCTGGGAATTCTCTATCCATGGTGCTGGCGGCAACCGTGACATGCCAGGGTGCAAGATTTCTCACAGTGGCATCGGCAGGCCCACTATTCCCGGCGGAGCAAACCACCACGATTCCTCGACTCGCGGCATGGAATGATCCAATCGCTACGCTGTCATTGAGCAGGCTTGAGGCGGACCCACCGAGCGACACTGACAGCACGTCCACACCGTCGTGGATGGCCTCGTCAAACGCGGCCAAGATATCAGCATCGAAGCACTCATCATCGGCAACGGGGGGCCAGCAGACCTTGTACGCCGCCACGCGGGCTTTGGGCGCGCCGCCCTTGGCTGTTCCGAAGCCCTGGCCGAAGACGCTAACTCCAGGAACGGCGTTGCCACCAGCTGTGGAGAGAGTATGGGAGCCATGGCCCTCCTTGTCACGTGGGGACTGAAAGGAAGAGTTGAGTGGGCCCACTGTCGAGGCGTAGCCCTTGTTAAAGTACCTTGCACCGATTAGCTTCCTGCATACGCATTCAACATGTTTAACTTGGTGTGTTCAATTCAAAACATACATTGTCTTTCACGAGGAATACATGGTCCTCACAGTTCCAGCCTCACGAAAGATTGCAGCACTTGTACCATAAGTTTCTTTTCACAATTATTAACCTCGTTGCTGTTTGTATCGTTTAATAAATATATAATCAATATAATCAATAACATTATTTTAATAATAAATATTCGGTCATGTTTACTGAACAGTATTTCTACATTGGTTCAAAATAATCTTAAAAATGTTAACGAGATCTAACTTTCGCTTATATTGTAATATCTGCTTTTACAGTAATAATATTTTCTCTTTCTATCTTGCTCCTTACCTTTCGTTACATGACTTATTATAATAAATTTTTTACATAAGTTTATTGATGACGAATAAAAAAATAAATTTATTTTTCTAAAAAGAAATAAATGAAAATAACCTTAATCCAATTTCTTTCATTGTGAATCATAATGCTAATGATGTAATTCTTTATTTTTGTTTTATTAGTAACAATGTTTAAATAAATAAATAGTAAGTGTATTATTTTAATTTTCTTAAAATTATTAATTAAGATTTTCTAATGGTAAGAGTCATAAATTTAAGTATTAAATTAAAAAAAACATACCCACACAAAATTAAAGTATAAATAAAAACCTGTAAAATTATTGTTTTTCCTAAAATCTTTGAAATTTTTGATGGTCTTAAAAGGAAAATAAAAAAGAGGATGTTACTAATGTACTTTAACAATTTCTTTAAGAAACGTGGTATTGGTAAAATGTGACGAAGATTAAATTGTTAAACTGCACATCATTTCCCTTTATCCAACTTCTGATCCTACACACTTTAGTTTTTAAATAAAAGTTATTTAATTGTTTAGAATACAAAACTAGTTGTGCCTAAACAAGTTTGTTCTACATTTACCTTGTGATAGATAAGGAATTATAGAAATTTCAAGAAATTGAAATATGTGATATTTGAATAATTTACAATTACATTCTCTTTGTTTCTTAAATAATTTATTTAATGGAATAACTGAAATATATTTTATTTTTAATTTTTTATTTAGATAAAATAATTTAATTTTTTTAAGTAAAATTTTATTTTAAAAATATTTGGATAACTCCATTCCATTTGGAAAGTTTTGTCTCTGACTTTTGACATTACAAACTCATTTTCATTTTAGTCAATTCGTTTTGATTTTCAATTAAAAGTAGGTAAGACTAATTTCATTGTTATTTATTTATCCATGACGAATCCGCTCGACCTTGGATTTACTTAAACCGGGTCGATCTTTGATATGTGCCACATCAACTTGATGTTCCACTCTCATCAAATTAATTTGTCTTTTTCAAATTTGTTATATTTCTCAAAATATTTGAAATTCTTTTATAATAATTTGAAACATCTTTCAAAAACTTTTAAATTTCATGTTAGTGTAAAAAGTTTTAAATTGTTCAAATAAATTAATTATCCTACATTATCTCGATCAAACACAACATTACCTTTATAAATAATTACTCAAACAAATTTTATTTTATTTTTAAATTATAAATAATAGAAAGAAGTTTACTTTGAACTGATTCGCAAATCATTTAACTAATCGTCAAATTAAATTTGATACAGAAAAAATAGTGAGTCGAGAAAGTTTAACTTAAATAAAAATAACTTAAATACAAATTAAAAATAAGAATTTAAGCAAAATAGACGAGAAAGTTTCTACGTAATTTCTAAATTAAAATAGTATTGATGTTACTTATATTCATACAAAAATACGAACACATCTACCTGAGCACATACACATATAATAATAATAATCTTAATATAAATTAAGTTCAGAATTTTTGTAAATAAAAAATAAAACGAAGCTACCTTTTTTTCTTATGTTTGGTCTTCTCTTAGTCAATTTTTGAGATAGGCTCGCTCAGTATAAAATCGAAAAGGGTTTGGATTATCCTATATTTTCAAATAAAAAAATAAGGTTTTGTTAGATATTTCAAGAGAATTGTCTTGTTTAAAACAATCAACGTTTATTAAATTAAAGTTTAAGGTATTAAATTATTTATATTATAATATAATGGGTTTATTTAGGAGGAGTTCATTAAAGAAAAATTACAATTCTTGTAAAAAATTAATATCACTTTTAATTCAAAAAAACAGTGAAATTTTTTTATGATAAAAATTTATAATTTCTCATACTAAAGAAGTTCTTTTTAAGAGGATTAGGAGAAGCATAGGGAGACATTTTTCTCACTTTCTTTAAGTTTGTTTAGCATTCATTCGTGATTGTTTTTAACTTTGTTAATTAATTTTGTAGGTTTGCTAGTGACACTTGTCCTAGTTTGTCACTCTTTTAGAGGAATGAATGTTTAGGAGGATCCTAGCCCAAAGGGGTGTACTCACTCACTCCTGCTTTTGCTAAAAGGACCTTTAGAAGTAGAAAATGAGAACATCTTTGGAGGAGGGACCACTTTTGGACTGCATATACATTTGGAGGAGAGAGAAAATGCACTTTATGATGATATTATGATTAGAAAATATTTCGCTTTATACGACCTATCTCTCAATCATTAGTTTTCTTGAAGACCCTTTTTGATTTTGCTATCTAGTGTCCTTCTATTTTGTATTATTGCTAGGAGGTCTTTCTCTTAGCTTATTTAAGAGGACTTCTCTCCAGTCGAGAAAGGTTGAATATTTTGAGTAGTAAAGTAATTATGCTTCACCTAATCTTAAGAGTTAAGAGTTGAGAAGTCTCTTCTTAGAGTGTTCTTGAGCTCTCCTAGTCCATCTCCAACCCTCAAAGTGATGGTCAGTCTCCTATTTTTATCTATGTCCTTATCTTTTTATTTTTTGTCTTCATTATCAACTTATTATTTTACTTGTTGTATTCTTGGTTCTTTTTTTCATTAAGTTTATTAAAGTGAATCGTCACATTTATATAATTTAGCATATCATATTGTTATGTTGTTGTCATAATGATCTAAGTTATTAATCAAGACGAATAAAAGACTTTGAT